>NC_056526.1:61740860-61994190 GCF_019175285.1 Sceloporus undulatus
TTTTAAAAAGCATTTAAAAAGCCAAGATCTTGGGTACACCTGTAGTGACTCTTTGGATTCCTTACATTCTCATTTTTAATGTGAAGTCAAAGGCTTTCATGGCCAGCATCCATAGTTTTTTGTAGGTTTTTCAGGCTATGTGGCCATGTTCTATAAGAGTTTATTCCTGACGTTTCGCCAACATCTGTGGCTGGCATCTTCAGAAAATGCTCATTTTCTGAAGATGCCAGCCACAGATGCTGGTGAAATGTCAGGAATAAATTCTTACAGAACATGGCTACATAGCCCAAAAAACCCACAAAAAAACTATTATCATTTTTCATTATTAAGTGACAAGTTATTGTCAGTATTTGTTTTTGTTATTATTGTTGTTATACGTCTTCACATCAACTATGACTAATGGCAACCCCTATCACAGGATTTTCTAGTAAATTTATTCAGAGGAAGTTTACCATTGCCTTCCTTTTAAGCTATGAGCGTGTGACTTACCCAAAGTGACCTAGTGGGTTTCCATGGCTGAGCAAGAATTTGAACCCTGATCCTCTAGAGTCCTTGTCCAGTATTCAAATCATTATATCATACTGACTGTACTATTGTTAAACAGTCATGGAACTATGATAATAGGAGAGTCCACATTCTGGCACATAAGTAAATCTGCTTGAATTAAAAGGAGCTTATTTACTTACTAAGTAGATATAAGACTGAAGATTTCAGTTTTATCTAACACATATTCTCTTTTATCTAACACCACAGGCAACAACCATTAACATACAAACAGAAATCTTAATAGAGACTTGGGTCTAATTTGCAAGCACACTACTTTTCTTCTTAATTCTTGTCTCTAAAACATCAATGAAACCATGTTTTGGGATAGGGCTTTGGGTAGCCTTCTAATAAAGGGTAGTCTCCTAATAAAGCAATTTTTAAAGGTTTTTAGTCAAAGGGTTTAAGTATTTCTCCCTAAAAATGGAAACAAAGGCTTGCATTGGCAACTTATTCCCCATACTAAACAACTCGCATAATTTCTTATTATATAGTGTCTCCTCAATAACCAGCCATGCACATTGCAGTGGTATTAATTACCAGAATACACTCTGGAATTCCTATTACCCTTTAGCTAAAATCAGTTCTTGTCTTTCAGTGCCTTTTCCTCTAAACATCAAAGGTGCTTTTAACTCTGTGTGAAGTCTTGTTTCAATAGAACTCTTAAAGAGTAATGGGATATTAATCATCCTGGTTGGTTGCTGAAAGAAGTCTCTGTTTTATTATGATGAAACAATTCAGCCAATTGCAGTAGTGCTCTCAGCCCTTGGGAAAAAAAATCTGGTTTCCTCCTTTTGTTGATGTATGGCAAGTAGTAAATGCTCAAACTATCACATCTACCCTGCTTTTTCTGCCAATCCAATTCTATTCTCACCCGAAATAATACCTTACAAATATCTCTTGCTCACTTGCCTTGGGTAATACTGCTTTCTGAGCTATTTCACTTAGGCAAGTGTTGACCAAATTTACTCCAACAAAGGCCTTAATCCTATATGACCTCAGCATAGCATAAATATCCATATGCAGACCTATGCTACATTGAGGCATATATTTCCCTTTCCCCTCGACTTCCTGATAGGCCCCAGAAGCCGTTCCATGCTTCACAGTGAGCGGGTACAGAAGCATCTATTTACACCCCATTGCCAGTCAAGAAATTATCACAGCTGTTCTGAGATCACTGGAGAACCCTGGTGAATCTCAGTAGTGAAGTCACCATTTCACATCTGGCTATGAGGATGTAGCCGGAGACTTCTCCAAATCTATCTGCTTACAGCAAAACATGGAATGGAAATGGAACATGGATTCAGGGGGTTATCAGTAAATCAGGTGTGGAACCATGCCGGAAGGGAGTACCATACCCTATAGTGCCTAACAAAGGATATCTGCATGTGTAAGGGAAATTTATGTATGCAGCTGTCCCTCACAGAATTCTTGTCATTGGATGCCATTGCATATCTAGCAGGAAAAGGTTAATATTAACACACCCTATATTCTATAAGGCTTCTGAGGGCTCTTCCAGATTGGTTCAAAGAAGTCTAAGTTCTTGAGACATAGCTCTTTAGGGTTTGCTATATGTTCTCACCTTTGCATCTGCTTGTGTCATTCTTTTAGTGCTATGTAGAGAGATCTTGTAGCACCTTTGAGACTAACTGAAAGAAAGAAGTTTCCAGCACGAGCTTTCATAGACTTAAGTCTACTTCCTTAGATGCATTTGGTATTGTGGAAAGCTAGGGGCAAACCTATATATGCCATTAGTGGGTGAGAATATCAATTCAGTTTCAAAATCCTTTGTGTATGGAAACGAAGTGGCAAGTCCAGTTTTAACTATGGTTGTGAACAAAGGCAAACTAGCCTGTAGGTGAGGAGAATAGATGAGTGTGGGAAACAGAGAGTGATGTGAAGGTCATGGAAGTCTCCATGAGGATGGGGGTTAGATTGTGTTGAAATGTTTGTAGTGTGCCAGGAAACCATTATTGTTGTTCAACCCATTGCTGATGGACTGTTCAACCCATCGTTGTTCAACCCATTGCTGATGAAAATCCCAATTCTGCTATTTCTCTTTCCCATCTTCCTTTTAGTTCCTTTGTTCAAGAACCGCTGTTCTGAGGTCTGAGATGGAATGCCGAGGAAGACCTTAATGTTCTGCCACTTGTTTTTATATAATCCCATTCCTAATGTCTGACTTATGTCAAATCTCTCTGAATAAATCTTCCTAAGAAAACCCCATGATAATGTCACCATAAGTCAGAGTTCACTTGAAGACACAACAACATTGGCAGAAAATTCTGCAAAGAGGCTTCTATTTTGCAGGGCCAGGAAGTGAGAAGAAAAAGAAATCTCCTGAATTTTTCTCAGGAAATTGTTGTTTGGGAAAACTTGGTTTAGTGTTAATTGACCAAAGGGTTCACTTTTTTCTCCTCCAGTCTCCCAAAAATACCATTTCCGATTGGTTATTGTAGGCTATAGATTGTGTACTCTCTAACACAAATATTGACAACCCATCTCTTTCTTTGCAAGTCCTGTAACAGATGTGCAAAGAGAGTGGTATTTTCTGTACTGGGCAAAAGGCCCTGCAACTGTGGTTGTGCCAATTTTCTTCTTCCATTTTCCAAAGATTTTCTTCTTATATGAATAAAGCTTCCATGATACACCTCAGGGTACTCCAGAATTTCTTTATATTTTCTTTTGTTGATGTTTTTGAGCTTGCCTCACTTTTGCACTGTGGCCAAGGGTGTTGTATGCATTTTCCATTTGTTTCTTTGGCATGTTTCTTTGTCACTCTGTAGGTGCACGAGTTGCACACATTTTCTCATCTGAAAAAAGGTCCATGGTGGAGAAACTGCTTCATGATACTCTTGGGCTTTAACTGAAGTGAAGGAAACTGGGGAAGCTTTTGGAAATATGACTCTACAGGACAGTGGAAGCTGGTGGCTTCCAAGTCCATGGGATGGTGAGTCCACTGTAAGTTTTAGCTGAACTTTAGCAGAGTTATTAAAGATGCGGAACCTCTAAAGCCCATAGTACATACTATTCACCAACACACTGACATGGAAATCACTAACCACTACTGGTACAATTAAAGCTTCCTCATCCATGTAATCTTGGAAACCTCACAAATAAGGCCTCAAAGTACACTCATGTTCATTTCTATACATTTTCTCCTCCTTTGAACTTTTTAAAAAAGCAAATTCTTTTCTATCAAACAGAATGAGAATTTTTTTTAAAAAAAATGTGGATGATTTTTTTCCATCATAGAATTACTATAAACTGTTGCTGAAAATTATGAGAGACTTTCACATCATTATCTGACAAAGGAAGACAGCATAACTATAATTTTCATGAGATTCATCCTCATGTCTGCTGCCATGTTAGGCCATCTGCCTGAGGCTCTGTACTCAACAGTGATTTTTCCCCCTTAATGCCATGCTGTAATATGATTTAGTGAGAAGAGAAACCCTTGGGAATGTGGGGAGTATTGTGATATACTGTCAATCACCTTGAATTGCAGCCATCTAAGAGTCATTGCAGAGGAGACGAATATTTCCATCAAGGTCAATCTCACTAAATTTGCAGCTTGGCAGGACCTAAATCAACAACAGAGCACTCCTGCTATCCATTTATGATATTTTATATTATTTTGTTAGTGCAAGAGATATAGTTGGCCCTTTAGTGCAAGAGATAGATTTGCAGTTTGATTTTTGTGGATTTGATTATTTGTGGATTTGATTAATATGTTTTCTCTAGGAATCTCTAGGTTCTTCAGCACAACTCTGCCAAATTGACCATAGAGTTGCACTGGAAGACCTAGACATACTAGAGAAAACACATCTCTAGGGATTTCTAGGCCCTTTTTATGGTCTATGTTCACCTTATGCCAAATGTTGCACTGGAGGACCTAGAGATTGCCAGAGAGGTGTTCTCTCAGGCAAAAAACTTAGGATTTTTTTTTATTTGCAGTTTTCCCACTTTCATAGGGGTCCTGTGCCACTAAATATATTTATGGAGACCTTGGTCTTTATCACTTGGGTAAAATTGGGGAAAATCTGCGATTTAAACAGACATTATCCCAGACATTATCCTGTGAAAATCACACAATCAAGGTGAAGATTTTCACATGTCATCAAAATTAAAGAGTATTTATCCAAGTAATAACCAGGGCAATATCCTGTGAATGATTTGTTGCTGGTTATTACCTGGTTAATTGCAATGTGTGTGAAAATCTTCAACACGATCACACAATTTTTACAGGATAATGTTAGTTTACTTCACCCTCTATTTACCCTCTATTTTCCCCCCGAAGTCCCTATCCAGAGCACTACAGGAAGAAAGAGACCTATAATAATAGAAATATTATCAGAGCCTGGGATTATCTATACTAGGCCAGATTAGACCAAGTATGGTCATTTCTGATATTGAAATAAGGCTTCTTCCAAATGTGGAAAGGGGTAGTACAAAATCACCAGTCACACAACCCAGAAGGCACAATTTGGCATTGGTGGGAAAAAAGTTTATTTGTTTGTTTGTTTGTTTTCCCTCAGTTTGAGGCAGGCTTCTGTGGAAACAGGGGAATGATGTAGCCTCTGGAACTCTGAAAGCTAACCATTCTTGTTCATTGTCTTCTGCCCTGTTGACATTTCTGCTCTAGGATAACTACGCTCAGATCTTAATAGCCAAGAATAAAGTGCTCATTGCTACAGGGATCAGCCCTGGTTAGTACTTGGGTGGGAGACCAAGGAATACCACGTACTCTATGCTATATTTCAGAGAAAAAAACTATCAAAAACATCTCTGAGCCTTCCTTGTCTAAGAAAACCCTATTAAATTCATGGACTCACTATAAGTTGACAGGCAGCTTGAAGGCACATACATGCATGAAGAAGCAGTGGTGTACTTAGCATAACAACTGGTGCAGATCATTTTTTAACACACACACACATTCAAATTATTTTCAGTAATCATCAATAAATAAAATGAGTAATAATAATGGCCAGAAAAGAAATGCAGACAGTGAAAATTCTTTTATTGAAATATGTATATATAATCATGTCAGTAAAAATAAATTTACAGTACAAAAAAGAAGAAAGAAGTAATGGATTAATACAGTTAAATTACATTAATGTCTTTGGGGGGGGGGGCTTATCTGATATATGTTTTTAATATGATCCCTCGGGCCTCTTCCTTTTCTGAACCCAGCTTGGATATCTGGCATTTCTCACTCCATATATGGTGAAAGTCTTTCTTGTAAAATTATCTTGCTTACATGGGAGATCAATCCAATAATCCATTGAGGATTGCAATAGAAGGTTGTAAACAAGTGTAAAATGATCAGATCTGCATTATAGCTGATTAAAAAAATGTATCAGACCCAATAGAAGCTGGATACATGTATTATTTTATGCTATAAGTTCACAGGTACTATGGGATACAAAGACTCTACACTAGAAGAGCTAGAGCAATTGTACATGGAAGTGGATGATAGAGAATGAGATAAAATAGTATATGGTGGTGCTTGTGCAGATGGCTTACTGATGGAGCAGAGGGTAGAGGAAGCCATTATATATGAGAAAGAATACAAAAGAGAACTGTATGCCACCACTGCCCATCAAATTCTTCCCTAGATTCAACTGCATTAGAAATAATACTTGGTTAGTAGTTTATATATGGAGAGGCCAGAGATTGAACCTGGGGCCTTTTGTATGAAACCCATGTGCACTACTACTGAGTAAAACAGCATGTTTCACATGGAAAAGCTATACCTCCTAAACTGGTGCCCTGCCACTGAACTGTTGTCTTGATCATGGGTTAATTTGCTTCCATCCAGCTTTCCATCAGACCAGCACTCAGAAGGAGTGTTTGGCTGTAAAACCACTCCCACCCTTCCATCCATCAGCCCAGCCATCAGGAGGAGCATCTGGCTTTAAAACTGCTCCCTCCTGGCTTTCCATCAGCCCAGCAGTCAAGAGGAGTGTCTGACAGAAAAAATGTATAACCTCCGACTTCATGGTTAGGGATTTCCTAATGTCTGATCATCATTTCATCTCTTTTATCCTTGCCCATAATCCACTTCTTCATCAAATTGTCCAATGCTGCTTTTGCAACCTTCATTCTATTGATCCTGTGACTTCTGGCCAGGCTCTAGATTCTTCTTTACTTCCTTAAACCTTGGAGACTCCATGGACCCAGAGATCTCCTTACTCAAGTTTACCTTATTTGCAACCCTCAACAGTTTTGCCCCTTTATCAATACGTGAAACCTCTTTTAATAAGCCACAGCCCTGGATCTCTCTAATCATTTGGTTTCTCCGTTCTTGTTCTCGAGCTGCTGAACGGTTGTGGGAAAAGACCAAGGAATAGGCTGGTTTTATTCATTATAAATTTGTACTTTTTTCCTTTTTTGCAAGCTTTCTCCTTGGCTAAACAGAATTGTGCTAATTTTACTCTTGATCCTTTTCAGTCCAGCATTCACCTACTGCATTCGACTGAGACTGCTCTAAGATCACTGATGTTCTTTTACTGGCTAAATCTAAAGGTCTTTATTCTGTTCTAGTCCTCCTGGATCTCTCTGCTGCATTTGACACCATTGATCATGGTCTCTTGGTGGATTTATTCCAAGACCTGGGTTTTGCAGGATCCATTTTAAATGGGTTTAAATCCTATCTGTCAAACAGATCTTTTGCAGTGGTTACAGGAGGTCAGGTTTCTGCCCCTGTCTCATTAGCTGTTGCAGTCCCTTAGGGTTTTCTCTTAGGTCCTTTACTGTTCTCCCTTTATACCCTGTCCCTGGTGAATCTTATTAGCTCTTACAGTTTTCAATATCACCTGTATGCCGACGATACCCTGTTGTATTTCTCTACCCCTGACATTTCTCCAGGTGTTGAGCAACAATTATCATCATGTCTTGCTGTTGTCTCTGAGTGGATGATTCACCAGTGCCTGAAGCTCAACATGGCCAAAATTAAGCTACTTGTCTTCCCACCCAAGCTATCTTTGCAATGTTCTTTGTAAATTACTGTGAATGACATTTCTGTCCACAGATCTAGGCTACAGCCAAGTCATGCAGATTCTTTGTTTATAATCTTGTCAGAATTCGACCCTTTCTTTTTGTTCCGACAGCAAAGACTTTGGTGCATGCATTGGCGATATCACGCCTGGATTATTGCAACTCATTGCTAGTGGATCTTTCTATTTTCCACCTTAGCCCCCTAATTTCTGTGCAATGCTCAGTGGTCAGGATCATATTCTCTGCCCATCATTTTGATCATGTTACCCCCTTGTTGTTATCCCTCCATTGGCTCGCCATTCCTTTCAGAATCTGATGTAAAATGCTTCTCCTGACCTTTAAGGCCCTTCATGGCTTGGCTCCCTCTTATTTATCAGTGCTCATCTCTCCTTACCACCCTGTACACGCATTGAGATCTTATGACACTGGTCTCCTGACCCAGCCAAGGGTCTCCTCCTCCCCTGCTCGAATCCACCCCTTCATACCTGGAATCTCCTCCCCACACAATTAAGAACTATTACTTCCTTGGCTAATTTTAAGGCCAAATTGAAAACACTCTTGTTTAGGGAGGCATTCCAAATTACTGGTTGTTAATCTGTTGATTACTTTGTTTTTATTATATAATAGATAGTATTAATTAGTATTATTTTAGAGATATTTTAATCATGTAATATTCTTGTTGTTTTAGATTGTATGCAACTTGTCAGGTTTTTATTTCTCTCCCCGCCCCCTTATTTTATTTGACCCTTGCTATGTAAAGTACTGTGGAAACTTTACAGCGCTCTTTAAATAAATGTTAATAATAATAATTAATCTGCAGTGTACAATGACACAGTGATGACAGAATAAGAACTCACTACCTTTATCATACAAAGACCTACTTAATCATTGGCCAGCATTTTTGAGGGAAAAGTTCTAGATCCACCTTCCAGGTACACACTGGGATCAAGGAAAAAGCAGTCCTTCCCCTGCCAGATATCCACAGGTCCACATTTCATGTTTTAAAAGTTTTAGTCTATCGTTTAATGATGCTTGAAAATCCCCAGAGAGTTTCTCTGCCATCATCCCTATGGTTTTTGTTTTTGTTTTTGTTTTTTCATTTTTAGGGTTTGTTTGGAACACCTTGGAGCACTTTTTGCCTTTCAAGTAACATCTCTTAATCACAACAAACTGTCAAAGGCTGTCAGTCAGCAGCAGAAGAAATGATAATGACCAGCTCTGGGTTAGGAAAATGCCTCTAACCTGATTTCAGATTGATGGCATGGCAAACAATTGTGCCCTCCTTAGACTTTGATAAACAGATTTGCACAGCTTGGAAATTCCATTGCAATGGCCAGAAATGTGCTCTCAGCTTTTTGAAAGAGTGATTGCAGAGTTTTTTGTTCTGATAGTGCAGTAATTATGAAGCAGGTATTGATTTGCTGTTAAGTTACTTAATGCAGCATGTTGCTTGGAACTGCAATAACACCTGGGATTTGTAATGGTTAGATCTATGTTAGCACAGAGACACTAGATCTCTGATGGTCAAATGCTGAAGACAAATAATTAGTCCGAAGGGGGCACATTATTGTGAGTTTTCTAGAAACATATGGCCAGACACTTGTTGCAAAGGGAACACTGTTCATTTCACAAATAAATTTATTTTGTTTGTTTAAGCATCATCAGGGTATGCTTCCTGTTACAGACTATGTGGCAGAAGTAAACACTGGGAAAAACAACAACACATTTTTAGAAGGGGTTGAAATAGAATTAATATGATATTGGACTGCTGTGGGCTAGGTAGAAATCATGAAGCTGGGCAGATGAGGGCTAGACAGGGAAAAGGTGCTAGAATTACAGTGGACCCTTGGTATCTGCTGGGGTTGATTCCAGGGTCCTCTCTGGATACTCAGGACTTATTATATCCATGGATAGTCCAGTCTCATATATACAATAGCATAGTAAATTTTTAATTGTATAAAATGGCAAAATCAAGCTTTGGGTTTTTTTAAAAAATATATGTGAATATTTTCAAGCTATGGATGACTGAATCTGTGTATGCAGAATTTGTGGATATAGAGGGCAAATTGTACAGGACTGAAATTTATAGATCTGGGATCCACAGGTAACCAAGGTCATAGATCACACAAGGTATGTACAATGGTGTCACTACCTATGGTGACACCTGGTATGGAGAGTTGCTTGTGGGAGGAGAATGCCCTGTCCCACCCCCTTCTGTTAACTTGCTTGCCTCCACGCCCCCTTGTTTGTGTAGTCAGCCACCGCCAGGCCAGACCCCAGAAGGGTTGCCAAACAGCAGCATACTTCTTTGCCTACCCTTCCTTCCCCAGCCACTACGTTACCCTGGTTGGGCAAGTGAGGCAGCAGGAGGGGACAGAAAAGGCACATTCACCCCTCCTGCTCATCCATTGCTGTGCTTCATCACCAGGGAGAAAGCCCAGTGACAGAGCATCCAGGAAGGGTAGGCATTCATCCCACCTGCCCTGAAGAGTGTCACCCCACCTGTGGGAGGTCACCTGGTGTTATCTACATCCCCTGCACCTCCCAGTGTCACCACTGGGTATGTACTTGCTACACCTGGCTAATAGCTGCTCTTTACTTCCAGTCAGATGAATAAATTGCAGAGTGAATGTGTCCTTTGCAGCGGAATGTAAAAGTCACCCTTCATCTACTTTTAGTCAGTCCTTTTGCAGGTTATACTTCCACAGGGAAGAACAGAGACATATCAACTGGTGGAAACCATACTTGTAATTCTCCAGGGTGTGAGGTATTGACAGCCTCTGAAATTTGATGAGGGCTCAAACCCTCCCTGTGGTGTCCCATCTTTTTTCTCTTTGTATCCCAAGCACTTGGGGAGTGGGGAGGCAGAATTTCACCAATGAACACTGCTTTGTATCCAGTTTTCCCCTACAATATCCAAAGACTGAACATTGTTAGAAAGCTTAATGCTCCATCAGCACAGAGAGAAATTTAAATGGTGATTACAGCAGTAGTACTTGATAGCACAAAAACATTCCTTTTATTTTGCTTTGTATGCAGTTAACACATACCCTTCTTGCTTCTAGAGCAGGGGAGATGTCTGGTGCTGCTGCTGCTGCCATACTGCCTTCAGTGACTGTATGTGGATATTGGGGAGACTTGGCTTGCTGCACCACTCACTAACTTGCCATTGAGCAGGGGTAAGAACAGCAATGTGTTTTCCCTTTCATTAACAACATTTTCCATCATGACCATACCCCAAGGTTGCCTGGCCACATGTGTCCCTGTTTTCCTTTGTGAAATGTCAGAGGGTTTATCTTCCCTCCAGCTTGCTGGTCTTGTTGCTGTGTTTGTGATTGGTTTGCTGCCTTCACTGCTGTTGAATCCCACCTGAAAAACTGATTTTATGTCTGATTAACAAGACCCCAAACCCCACAAATCCTGATTGTTGTCTGGAAAAGGCTCTGCAAGTTAATAGCAATCCAAAAGGCCCTTCTCAAGTTTCCAACTGAATCATGAAGCCTATTTATAGATAAGTAAGCATACAAATAATGGCAGCTTTCAAAGCTTCACAATGAATGGCAAAGGTCTAATTACACTTTCACAGCAGAATTTGATTGCTGAAAAAGAAAAAAAAAAAGGTGGGAAGGCAAAGTCTTTTCTTCATCAGGGAAGTAACTAAATGCCTGGGATGTAATATAATGCAGTCACCAGGATTTCAAGCTGCTTAAAATACTTTTTTGTTAAAAAAAAATTAAAAGCCCCATATATAATAGGATGCATTTCCTCCATCCCTTTCTGTTTAAATCTAAAGTTTCATCAAAATAAAGATTGGGCTTCATAGAGTGAAGCCACTAAAGAATGCTTTAATCACTACAAGCTCTCAACAAACCCTTTGCCTTAATTCTACACACTTGCTGCTGTCACTTGGTAGCAGTCAAATTTGACAAACATGCTTTCATTGTCTTGCCAAGAAGTATAGTAGTGGGTGTCACCAACAATTCAGCATTTGATACTATACAATGAATGAGGTGTGAAAAAGAAACAGCCACAGTTACAGAAAATCCCCAAGGCATGAAACTGTGTAATTACTGGAGAACACAGAAATATTATAACTTTGGATTTCTGAAAAATGTGCATTTATAGAAACAGAAAACGATTGATGCAAGACGTCATTGAAGACCATAAAGGTAAGAACAAATACACTGCAATGTTTTCAAATGCTTCATTAATTCTGGCTATAAATGCTCTTTTGTGAATTGTGCATAGCCAATTTTTGTTAATTCTTTCTGGCGCTCCTCTTAACTTTAGGCATCTGTCCCTGTGCCTTAGTTCTTATGTTAAACTCAAATTTTCACCCACTCTCTGTTTTTCAGATAGAATTCTCATTTTCTTTTCTAATTCTTGTGATTTTGCTTTTAATGATGCCACATCACCTCTTAAATTTGTTACCTCTTTTGTTATTAGATCAAGTTTCTGTTTCCTTTTATTAATTCCCTTATTCATATTTTCATTTGTTTCTTCTCAGTGGTTCAGTTTCTTAGTTCTTCTAAAAGTGTTTGAATTGGATATGTTTGTTTGGTCAGCAATTCAGTGGAACCACATCTGTTTTGATTGTGTGGTTGTGCATTTGCTGCTTGAAGTCTTGTAATTGTTGCCATTTTGGTCAGGTCTCTAATCTGATGTAATTTAAGTCTTGAATAAGTAATTCTGGTTTTTGTTTGTTTGTTTGTATGCTTGTTTTAAATTGTTGTTGTTGTCCTCGATTGTTATGTTTTTCTTTCTTCTTTTTTGTTTTGTTGTTGTTTACAGACAACAGACTTTACAGACAGCTGATTAATTCAGTTTGGAAATCAGTTATACTTACACTTGTATAACTGGTTTCCAAACTGATGAATAATTAATCATCTGAAATCAGATCTAGTAGCTAATTTAACAAGTATCAAGCAAGAGGTAAATTTTAATCTTATCTATTGATAGTGCCTGTTATTGCAAATTATTTGTTTAGCACAATAGTAAATTAATTCTTGTCAAGATTATTATTAATAAGGTCAGGATCAAAACTCAAATTAGCTAATTATGATTTACTACCTTCAGATCTTTCAGAAAATTAATCTGAAATGAAAATTACTCTTTCATCAACCACACAATTATTTCATTTCTTGGCTAATGACAGTTTTAATATTGGATTAGAGTAAATCAAATTCACCTTTTTGAAAAATTGATAGGAATGAATTGAATCTATCTAAAAAGAGAATTTTTAAAAATTGCTTATGGGTGCCCAAAATTCATGTATTTCTGAGTTTAACTCACTCAAATCACTTTTTCTCAAATTAATTTACAATGTTAATTCTGGTGCACCTAGAGATGCAAGTGCAGAATGAAGGGAAGGGAGATCACAGGGATGAAAATTAGTGTCTATACTCCGTGCAGTTCCCTACTCCTGTGAAACAGCTACCCATGGCAAGTCTTCCTCATAACAAGCTCTCTTCATCCATTTCAACAAACTTTTATTACCTGATTGCTTGGGAGATCTGGTGCATTTGTAGGGTCTAGCTTTGGACTTCAGGATTGGTGAAGTGGCTGTACATCAACAACATCAAAATGGGAACACCATGCTTGCCAGACCACTCACCCATCTGTCCCACCCTCCAATCATTCCACCCACGATATGACCCTGATCATAATTCAAGGCACAATTGTAAAACATCCACTTTTTTCTAGAAACTTTGGAGTAAAGAGGAATTCTATTATTATTATATTGAAGGCCCCAGTCATCTAAAAGAAATGCTTTCACTTAAAAAAGCATAGAAACGTTGTGTGTCTCAACAGGATCAGGATCAAGTTAAGGATGAATTAATTTACAGGTGTGGATTCAGCCTGAGATGTGTAGTTCTTGTCAAATAGAAGTAAAGAAATCTGTCTATCACTCAGTCTCACACAGTCCAAGTTTAACTGCACCAGTTTAACTGTTTCTGTTTCAGAGAACAGCACCAGGGCAGGGTTGGGGCCAGGAGGCCCAGAAGTTCAAAATGTTGCTTGAGATTATTCTAACATTGTTTTTGAATGGCTCCAGCAAATCTGACAAATTCTAGACAATAGATCCATGGAAAGAAGGAAAAAAGTTTCTATAAATATCCTCAAGTATGATCTACAGTTTATTTTCATCTCTTCCCACAGTAATGGAGATTTCAACCTGAGCCATTCCAGTCAGGACCTTTAGAACCTCATAAAATGTACTTTTCCACCTCACATGTGCAACCCTCCCTGGATTGAACCATACTTTGCCCTCCACGTTTGCAGATTTGATTATTTGCAGAATTGATTCATATGTTCTCTCTGAGAATCTCTAGGCCCTCCAGCACAACTCTTCTGGAAATTGATCATAGAGTTGAGCTGAAGGGCGTAGAGGTTACTAGTGAAAACACTTCTCTAGGCATTTGTCGGTCTGCCTATGTGATTCTGTGGTGCAGTGTCTGATGGATATTGACCATAGAGTTGTGCTGGAGGACCTAGAGATTCCTAGAGATGTGTTCTCTCAGGTAAAAACGTGGTGGGTTTTTATTTGTGTTTTTTCTGCTTTCACAGGGGTCTTGTGCCCATAATCCCAGCAAATGTGGAGGGCCCACTGTACTGAACTATTTGAGCTGGGCCCATGTATCACTGCATTTCAGCAGTTTCATGACAGTATACTTCATAATTACTAAGTTGTGCATCAGTGTCACCATTTCCAGTAGTCAGAACAACAGTAAGAGCTTCCACAACTAGACATATGAATACTATGAAGTCCCCCTTCTTGCACCTTTTATTCTGCTTGTGTTGTGAAGAGAACTTGTGTTCTTTTCAGTGGCACACTGACAGCATGTTGGATAAAAATATGGAAGGTGTGCATAAATGTCCCATTCTCTGCAACAGATCATTGTGCTTCCATAAGAGCAGGTGCTATCCATTTAATTGTTTATATAGAGTTAGAATACTGTACCCATACCACATGATCTTTCCTGCTCTCTATCTTCAATCAGTTGTACAGAACTTCGGTGTTCTGAATTTGTCTCATTTCAGTGTTATACATTACCTAGTACTGATTTGCTCACTACACTTTGATCTTAATAGGCACATTTTTTTTTTGCACATAAATTATATAACTCCCCTTTCCCCCCCTTTTTTGCAACACCACTGAATTAATCAGTGTTTGGAAAATCGTAGTTTAATCCTCCTTTTTCGATACACAGAGCCACTCTTCTTCTGTTCACATTCAGTGATAACACTGAGGTCACCTCCATTTTCCATGTCCTTGACTTTGCATTGGTTTTCTGGTCAGCCAGAAAATAAGATTGATTTTGTAGGAAAGGGAGATTGATAATAATATAGCAGAGAAATCAGCCTTGAAATCTCACTCCTTGTACACATAGAAATACAATGAGGCATGCATTCTATTATTGATGTCACTGATGTTCCAAAAGTACCCAGAAACTGATAGCCTTGAGGCCTGTTTGCATTGTAACTCAGATTACAAATGGTAGTCTTCAAGAGAAGAAAGGCAAGATCCCACATCCATACAGAGTGAGAGAAGTAAATAGTTTAGCCTCTTGACTATATAACAAGAATAATGAAACATGGGGGAGGGATGTTTGTGTGAATTAAAAGAGAAAACCTTGAAATTCATGACAGAAAAGCATTATTAAATTCCGGTTTTTGTGTGAAAGGAACATCTATTCTGTTGACATGGTGCAGTTATTGTGGTTCACCAACATTTCACTGACTTTTCGTCACCACTCCCTTCTCCTTCTGTATCATGTCTTTTTTTTAGATTGTAAGCCTGAGGGCAGGGAACCGTCTAACTAAAAAGATTGCATGTACAGCGCTGTGTAAATTTACAGCGCTTCATAAATAAAGGTTAATAATAATAATAATAATAATAAAGTATTTTAAAAATATAACAGCATTGACACTCAACAACAAGGACTAGTTTTGTATTTGAACTGTGCACATCACACATCATCTTCTAGTATTCTCCCTGGTATCATATCAGCAGAACATGTCAAGGTGTTTTGGTACATTGTTCAAAATGTTTTGGACTTAACTTAAAATCACTAGAAACTTACAACTTTTTTTATATATATCAAAGCAAATTGTTTTCTTCAGCATTGGTTCTATCTCCTCTAGGCCTGATTATCACTTTCTTACTTTTTTCTCCTTCAGCTTACATTGTTGCCATTTAGCAGCGGTGTGAAGTTTTCAGCCTTCCCACCCAATAGGATGTATTTACCAGCTGCCTTCACCAAGCAACAAATGAGAGGTATGGTGGCACTATGCACCATAAAGCCATTGAAATGCTGTTCTTGCATAGAGACCTTGTGTGGCCTGGCTAGGACAAAGGTATTATTGGTACACACACCAAAGCAATGACACCATGTCAATGAGGTGCCTTAACACACCACTGTCACTGATGGAACTATTTTGGCTAATTGCAAAACATGTACATTTCTCAACACTTAGACTAGAACTGGGAAGACCTAGTTAAATTTCCATCTCTGCCAGGATATTTACCAGGAGATATCTTGCAGTCTACCATATCTCACAGGAGTGTTGTCAGGATAAAATAAGGAAAGAGATGATATACAACACCTCCCTGGTAACAGGAGGACATCATAACAAATCAAGGAAGCGTAATTAGAACAGACATATGCCAAGGATATATAGACTTATATATACCAAGGATATAATGTATATGTGTTTCTGTGCTAGGGTACTTGGTTTTAAGAGGGAAAACTTAAATACAATGGGCATAACAGATACCTGAGCAATGGAGAGATTGAATGGATATTATTCCTATAGAATTATTCTTATAGAAGAAGAGATGACCATATCTCACCATTCTTTCTGATCCACATGAAGTAATATTGTAACCGCATAACAGCCCATTCAGAAACCAGTGATTTCTTGATAGGTCTTACCATTATTATATGACATGTAACTCAAGCTTTAAGGATTTCATAGCTGGCTTACAAGCTGTTTTAACAGTGTTGGGTTTATTTCCTTCAACTCATCATACTAGTCAAGCCAGAATAGGGGTGGCCCTGTTTGACTTCACTACTGGTCTTCTAGCAGGTGCTCCAATTTGAATGGTAGTTCTCTCAGTGGCATATCTATTCCTTTTGAGGTTCAGCATAGGCAGAGCTTCCATACAACTCAGTGCAGGAGCATTAGAATCAGCAGCAAAATCACATATGGAATCTCTACCACCACAGTGGATAACCCACCAAATGCCACTGAACTAGATATGCTCCTGTTCTAAAATATCTCCCTCTTCCCTCTTTAGAAATTCTGACAGAAGCAAGAACGTATGTATAACTACAAATAATGGGATATGCCAACAAAAATAAAACTACTTCACAGCATGGTTGTGGTGGACTGTGTATGCTGTGAAGTTTTTGGAGGAAGGACAGCTTGATAATAAAAGTATGTGCTGGCAACCTGTATTGCAGTTAGGAATTCATAATCTAGAGTTAAGGATCTGCTCCATATGCTCCATCTTCAGTAACTGCTCCCTATTCAGTAACACTATATAGTCACAGCCATGTCACTATTACCATCCTCATGAATACCCACTCAAGCTCACCTTAACAACCAGCAGTCACATTGAGCAAAATAGGTCTGTTCAGCTGTTGCTTAGGATGCAAAGATACTGGCATTCAAGCCCTCCCTTACCAGCAAACAAAACAGCATCAATCAGAAGCAGGACCTCTCTTGCAAATCCTCATTGTATCCTTGCTTGCTGGTGGGAAGAGGCTAGAAACATGATCCTCCTTGCACCCTAATTGATAACTGAACAGATTTCCATCATTCAATGTGGCTGCTGGCTATTAAATTAAATTGGGTGGGAAGTTGGACCAGGAGACTTTACCTAGCTATGCATTAATAACTAAGCAACCAATGTAAGATTTCAGCAATTATTATCATGGTTTTTATTGCTCTTACTATTACTTACATTTCCAGACACAGGACCAAATTTTAATCTAATTTCACATGCAAGCCTAATTCAATATATTACCAAATATAAAATGCAAATATTTTGACACTTTAGTCTATAATCCAGAGAATCAACAGAAACCAGTCAGCCTTGCCTTGAATACAGATAGACAGGAAAATCGGTTGCTTTTCTCTACTACCTCTCTCAACTGAGAATATGAAACTGCCATTAATATTTCACCATAATGAAAATATTTTAAAAGGTTTTTTACCATACATTGTGGCATAGCACATTTTTTGCTATGCATAAATACCCCAAAGCCACCAGATCCTATTTGATCTTGAATACTAAGCAGGATCGGCCTTGGTTAGTACTTGGGTGGGAGACTATCAATGAATATGAACTACTACAGTCTCTATTTTAGAAGAAGGAACTGACAAAATCAGCTCTGAGTATTCCTTCTCTTTAAAAATCCTGTGATATCTATGGGGTCACCTTAAATCAAAAGGTGACTTGAAGGCACAAACACATGCATTCCACTATACCAGTCATTTGACGATTTAAAGAAATCTACATATGAAACAAGGAAGGGTTTAGAATCGATCAAATCACCTATTTCCTCCCCCTCGCCTACCCACCTAACAGGCATTTTCCTAATTGACCCAGTAGTCCTCCCTGAACCTGCACCATGGTTCCTGGATTTTACTGAGGAAGAGAGGCCTATTTTGAATGGTTTATTTCCAGGCCTAAATGTTAAGCTTGCCAGATCACTTTATTACATCCAGTAAGAAGGAATATCCTGTTTTACATAATGTTCTGTTGGCACATAGTATGGATTTGTTGCTATTCTTTTACAGAAATAACTGTAGACGTCATTTGTATTATTAAGTAAGGGGTCTCTGGAATGGATTCCATTCATAGTTAAATAACAATAATATGTTAAAATAGATAAATAAACATTAACTGTTCTTTAAGAAGCAGATTCCCACTTGGAGACGATCTGGAACTATTTTCCATGCATGATAATGCTGAGATAATGTTCTTAAAAGTCAGCATTGTCATCTGAGTGACAGGATATCTTGTTATGTAGCTCTTAGCTCAAGGAAATTACAACTGTCTTCCAAACGGTTTATGTTATTATTTCCCCATTGTCAGTTTGTTGTGATTGTGGCTGACAGCAAATGCCAGGAAGAACAAAGCTTCTGTAATTCTTGCTTGTTGCTGTCACTTTCCAAATTTTAGTACTTTAGGGTAGGCTCTCGGTTTTAGCACAGTCTCCCAATACATTTAAATGATGGTGTGATTGTATGGCATTGGAATAAGTAGGAAGTCATATCATTTATTGACTAAATTAAGTTTTCAAGATGAACAATCTTTGGGAAAACCTCATTATTCCATTGTTTGTCTTCCAAAGAAAAGAAGAAAAAAAGTATGAGGGGCTCAAGATGAGGCAAGATATGTTGCATAGACTGGATTAAAGTCAGATAACTTGTGATTTATTCTTGGTTTGTGGCACTGTCCAGATATCTGCCATAGTGTCAAAATAATGTGATTCTACTCTCCTATTCACATTATTTCTATTAGTAGTAGTTCATGCCATACCTATGGCCCTACTTCCACTTTCAAATTTCTCTGCAGAGTGCCACCTACCCTAATGGCCTCAAGAATGAGACCAATTGGCTTCTGATGGGAACAGTGTCCTACTGTCATTTCAAGAGAAAACTGCATGTGCATAGCACTGATGTTCATGGACTTTGGCTAAATAAAGAAGCAAGATAGAGTTATAGAATTAGTGGGAATTATAGTATCAGTGTACCCTGTATTAGAAACTTCAGCTAAAATCCTACCTCTGCCAAGATAGCCCATCTGTCTATGAATATTTATACATTAACTCTGTGCTGAAAAGCACCCAGGACAATGCATGGTTTTAATAAACGCAGATCTTCATCTCTCCAGCCAAGTTCTCTCTTTTTAAAATGGGATAGAAGTGGCACTGCTTCACTGGGGTGTCAAACACACAACAAGTTATAGGATTTTATTTTCAAAATGGAAATGACTGAATTCTAAGCCTTAGTAGCTGTGAAAGTAAATATTTTATACTTAGAAAGGTTAAAGCAGGGAGATGGACCTATGCTTGCCTGTGCACTACAGAAAAGTGTGTGCAAGGTACTCTGAGGAAGTAGAGCAAGTCTATGAAAGCTTATGGTATCTTTTGTTCAACTATTATCAAAGGGGTAGGGCAACGATGGCCTAGATCTGTGATTTTAACTTTGAATAATGGCCCTTCTCTGGGCCTAGATCAAACAAAAGTGACTCAAAGTTATCAGTTGTACACCCATTTCAAATTTAAAAACAGGGAAGTAGGAAATTGGGTTCCTAGGGACTGAGAGGCCTTGTGACCTCTGTGTGGCCTCCAATCAGTTATCTCTGGTGCATCAATTTCTTTCCATTTCTTTGCATGTGTAACTCTGGTGGCAGAAATAATATAATGTAATAGTAGTCCAAATGTAGTTCAATAATCAAGCCATACACAATACTGGCTCTCTTTTCTAATTTATACATTTTATGCAATTGACAAAACAATATTAGTATGCATTTCTTTCAATGGTATACATTGTAGATAGTCACATTTTAAAAAGGGTCAGTTCCTTGTGACCTCATAGATATGCGAATTTCAAGCTGAGATAGATTTCATCTCACAATAAGTCTTCAGGGATGTGAAAATATTTCTTTCACAGAGAAGTGTTGAATCCAGGGAAATTCTTTACTAATACTAGCCTCTAGGAAGGTGGTGATGCACCTTTAAGTTTTATTGACATTATGGCTGTGGAACTCCAATGCAGTTCCCCATCACAAGCTCCAGAACTCACCATGTCCCTCCTCCAACTATTCTGAGAAGGATCAGATAAATATCTGGCTATATTCGCATAGCCAGACACGAAATGAGAACATTTCCCACCAAGATCCACTTGAGTCTTCTGGCAGTCACAGTAGATGATGCCAGCAACCTGTATCCACCAACAGGAAGACTGCTAGAAATTTTCTGATTTCCTTCATTTTCCACTAGCAATGGATTGGCCACTGTGGGTGGGTATTTCAATGGCATTGTGAATTCTGAGTTGTTGTGGGGGAGGGAGGGAATACTAACCTCTGCAATAACTCCCCTATGTGTGTGTGTATAGTGGAATTATTCTTGCAGATAACACTAAAAGAGTGCCATACTATCTTAATCACCTTGATAATACAACATAGTTATATGGGTATAAATCCAGGAAATAAATTAAATAATAATAAAACTATAGATATGCAAAGGAAATTTGGTAAGTGCCATTTATATTGCATAGAAAAAACCCTTCATCTGTCTCAAGTCTCTATTTCACACAACAATTAAAGGAACATTGGCCAGGTTTTCTAAATTATTTAGTCACACTAGTCCTGAAGTGTACCATACCTCCTTAAATCATAATTGGAGCACAAAAGTGCTTGAAGGCCTCTCTCCTGCTCAGCTATCCTTCAGCAGCCTTCACTTCATTTTTATGGCTCTTCTGGCTGCCACTGATAAGCTGGTAAGTATGCATTGTGCCCTGGTTTCCATGGTACTGACTGTACCAGCAGAACAGAATAGAAAACTCTTTCTTCTCTTTGCTTTAAGATGAGACCTTTCTTATCACTCCTCTCTCTTAAGAGTAGCAAAAGATACAGGACAACCAAGTCATGCTCTAGCAAGGACACATATCAAAAGAGCTTCCTCAGTGTATCACTCAGAAGCTATTAAGGGAAAGTAATATGAGAGACGTACCTGCTGAGCAGAATACTTAAAAAAAAATACACCAATGAAACCATAAAAAGTTACTTTCCCCCCATGGCTTTCCATACATCATCTGTCCAAGCAGGTTGTATTTTTCCATATGTTTTGAAACAGAGGAGAAGATTTAATTTACTTTGGTTGAAATGAGACTTTCTAGCAAAGCTTTCAAAAAGAAATGATTAATCTTTTTGCAAGTTAGGTGAACAATATATAAATACCACAGATTTGGAAATGCATTCACATATGTGCATCCAGGCAGAAGCACTTGCAAATGACAGGTGGGTTGAGAGGGAAAGAGGAAGAACTCTGGCTTTACCTAATATAGGACAGATTTATTGGACTTTTATACTGAATTTGATCCAAATGTCCAAGTCAGTGATAAACAGGAAGAGTGGGTTTCAGTCCTTCCTTCCATATTTTTAACTTTCAAAGCATAACAAATTTGGTCTTATAAGTCATTTGACTAGTTTACAAGTCCTTGTTTGATTGTATGGGCTGTTGAAAAACTAGGCAAATGTAATTTAAAATAAATTAGTGTGGTGGGGATATAAATCCTCACATATTTCATCCTTACACAAGGTGATAAATAATTAAAGTAGTTTTTTCACTGCCGTAGAAGGAAATGACAATGCCACCACAGTATTCTCCCCAAACACCCTGAAATGTTGTGTAGAAAAATGCAACACATTTTTAATGCTGAAAAAACGGGGGGGTTGCACAAAAACCCCACATGGATCAAGACATTTTATCACATTCATAAGTACATAAATGTAGGTATTGACCTATAGCAAGGGTGGGCAAAGTGCAGTCTTAAGTCTGCATGCAGCCCCAGGGCTATTTTTATATGTCCCCCAGGCCCACCAGGGGTCAAAATGAAACATTCCAAAATGAACAATTTGAAAAAACAACATGTTTTAACACTCTCCCAAATGATTTCAAAGACAGTCTCACATATTTGTAGCCCTCCTGGGCTTCCCAAGGGGTCAAAATGAAATCTTGTGAATTTTTTCAAAAGCAATTTGCCTTCAAATGTCACAAAATGCCCCTTAGGGACCTACGAAGGCTTCAAAACATGTCTCTGTGTCCTATCAAAGGTGTCTGGGGCAAAAAAATATTTTGTGGGTGCAATTGTGGCCCTTCCAGGTCTTGTGGAGGGCTACTGCAACCCCCTAGTTTTCCACAGTTGCCTACCACTGAACTATTGATCTCTAGAACCCACCTTAAACTCAAAGGTCTGCAGTGTGGTCAAGTGGGACACTTCAGTATGACATGGCTAGGCCTTTCCAACCCCCAAGCTGCAGTGCAACAAGCCCTTCTTGCCCCCAAACATGGTGTGACAAGGCCCCCCCACCCCCAAGCCACAAGCAAAGGCTTCTGGTCATCACATCACAGCTCAAGGGTGGGAGTGGGCTAACCAAGTCATTCCTAAGTATGCTAAACTTGACCATGCTACTGATCTTTTTTGCACATGTTTTTCCCCCTGCAAAATAATTCCTCCACAACATTTCAGAACAATCAAACACTAGAAGAAAATTGTATAAAATTATCACTGGTCTATTAATGTTTCCTGAATGACAGGAAACCTATGTGAGGTCAAAGGCTTTCATGGCCGGCATCCATCATTTTTGTGGTTTTTTCGGGCTATGTGGTCATATTCTAGAAGAGTTTCTTCTTGACATTTCGCCTGCATCTATGGCTGGCATCTTCAGAGAATGCTTGCCTGGAAAGGAGTTGAGTATAAATATATTGTGTGACTGGGGAAGGCAGGAGTGATTTGCATGTGGATTGTTCTGTTGCTAATGGCAGACCTTGGGATGGGAGGGTATGCAAAGGAGAATTGGTGTCTGCTTGATTAGAGCTCATTGTCTGCTGGGAAACCCCTGATTCTGGGAGATTTGCATTTGTTGAGTCTTCATCTTGCTATTTTTCAGGACTGGTAGTCAAACCTTGTTTACTTTAAGGGTTTCCTCTTTCCTATTGAAATTGTCCAGGTATTTGTGGATTTCAATGGCTTCCCTGTGCATCTTGACATGGTAGCTGTTGGCATGGTCCAGAATTTCAGTATTTTCAAAGAGTATTTTATGCCCAGGATGGTTTGTAACATGTTCTGCTACTGCTGATTTTTCTGACTGATCAAGTCTGCAGTGTCTCTCATGTTCCTTGATTCTTGTTTGCACACTGCGTTTGGTGGTCCCTATGTAGACTTGTCCGTAGCTGCATGGTATGCAGTAAACTCCTGCGGCTGTGAGAGGGTCTCTCTGGTCCTTGGCTGAGTGAAGCATTTGCTGGATTTTCTTTGTCGGTTTGTAAACCATTTGAATGTTGTGTTTCCTCACCAGTTTCCCTATTCTGTCAGTGACTCCTTTGATGTATGGTAAAAAAAAACCTTCCCTTTGGGTGGCTGTTTGTCTTCCCTCCTCTAGGTTTTTCTGGGCCTGGCAGCCCTTCTGATGTCAGAGCTGGAATAACCAGAGCCCGGTCCAGGTGCTTCAGTTCATCTTCCAAGAAGTGGGGTTTGCAGATGTCTTTTACCCAGACAGGAAACCTAGTTTTGTTTTGTTTTTTACCTGGGAACAATAACAGTTATAAATGCACATCTATCATGATATGAAAGATAGAAAACGACTCTGGAGACAGCTAAAATTTGTGAGACTTCTTTGCATGGGTTTGTACAGGCAGATGACACATGGAAAGCCATTTAACTAGTTGATTTTTAATTGTGTCTCTAGATTTTGCCTATGAATTGTGCATTGGTACCATGAAGCAACATCAGGGGTTACTGATGATGCACCAGGAACATTTGCCGTCATCATGTGGAGCAAGCAGAATTGCAAATAATTATTGTGTGTTATGTATGGTCAGCTGTGTAACTGATGTTCAGTAATAAGATATCGCTGAAAGGGCTGTGGCACTACAATGAAAAGGCAGGACTTGTTCTCAGAATCTATGTTGGTTACAAAAATCTGAGATTTGAAGGCTGAAACAGTAACATTTCCAAGCTCCAAGAGCACGCTAGAGTATCCTAAAAGTATTTTAGCCATCAGTTCATCCAGTTGCATCAATGTAGCTGTAATGCATCTTATATCAGGTTATTTTTTCCCTTGGAAAACAGAATCAACAGACTGTATAATAAGAGGAACTTGTTCTACCTGCCAAGGACAGGATATCTTGGAAGTCACTCTGTCATTGCAGTGATCCATACCAAAAGGATCTGATATCTGTGAAGTGAAGAGAATAAATGGTATGGCTCTGCACAGGTATCATGTTCTTACTGTCATTTTCATAAATAACTCTTTCTGTGAAATGAAAGATTGTTGGTGTGCAATGAGGTGTTCAGGAAATTTTTTAAAAAGGAGCATTCAGGTGAGTTGTGCTTTATGAACTAGCAACAAAAACACTTTTATGTGTAGTCTAAAGGTGTCCCTATCTAAAAGTGGACATATGAGGTTCAGTATGAATTGTGCAACAATTCCACTGGAGAATCTAAGGCAGAAATGGGATATGTGTGGCCATTCATATGTTGTTTGACTGCATCCTACATGAGCTCTAGCTGGCACAATTGATATTGAGAGATGATGGGAGCTGCATTCCAGCAACATGTTCCTCCATCTCTGGTCTAAGGGTAAGCAGGCAAGGGGTTAGATATAACTAAATTAGAGAAAAGATTCCTTATAGTTTTACTTGTGGTCCAAACCATAAAAGACTTGAATGTAGCCATTTTGACATCCATTGTTTGATCATGTTCTCTTATGAAGTCATTCTAAGTTCATCTTAGTTCATTAACCAACATAAGTGAACATCTAAGTTCATCCGCCAAAATAAACTTAATAACTCCAATAACTCTCTTAACAATAAACAAGGAAAGGAACTCAACTAGCAAGCCCATCTAATTCACCTAAGTTACTTAACTGTAAGTTGTAAGAACTGGCTCCCTTGTCCAAAAATTATATGAAGAGACACCAATAGGTGACTGGGAAATGGATCTATGTTGCTGACCCTGTTACCAGAATATCACTGAGCATGGCTCCTGGAGATTCATGCTTTGGTGTGGACAGCTTTCAGAAAGAAGTCTTACATATGTAGCTGCAAAGGCTTTTATGTGGTTGGGACTCTTGATCCCACAGAGGAGCCATCTGCATGGAAAACTAAATGCAAGCAGCAATTCACATGTAGGCTTCCTCCCTACAAAAGTCTATGCCATTGTGTAGATGTTTAGAATGGGATTCAAAACACAATTTGGGGCACCTAAAATTGTTCTTAAAAATTTTGTTTGAACTGTGTGTGTGTGTGTGAGTTTATTTGTCAAGACACTCTGTCTGATAAAATAAAATTTTAAAAAATCAGCCACCATGAGGTTTTATAGGAGGTATGGGTTGTTATTGTTTTTCTTTCTATTTTGGCATTTTGAGGAGGAAATTTCATGAAGCTTCAGTAATGCTTTACATAAACTTCAGTAGCATTTTTACCTAAAATGAATTGTTTTCATGCAAAAATGGCTGGCATCCTGTTCATGAATTACAATGCTATAGGTTTGATTCATGACATCACAATTCACCTTCACTGTCACTGCATGTATCAGAATTCTCATTGCTGTTGTTGTTGTATTTATTTGTATCTCATTTTTCCTCAAAATTGGGACTCAGAGTGGCTTACAATTTAAAAGAATGGTACAATTAAAAACATACTCTGGTGGCGCAGTGGTTAAATGCCTGTACTGCAGCCATTCACTCGAAACCACAAGGTTGCGAGTTCAAGACCAGCAAAAGGGGCCAAGCTCGACTCAGGCTTGCATCCTTCCGAGGTCGCTAAAATGAGTACCCAGACTGTTGGGGGCAAATTAGCTTACTTGCTAATTAGCTTACTTGCTGTTCACCGCTATGATCTTTGGAATAGTGGTATATAAATTATTATTATTATACAACCCTGGCGATCAATGTGGTGACAGATGTGTCAGCCAGATCACCCTCACATCCAGAGGTGATGCATTAAGACAGAATTAAATTATCACAATATTAAAACAGATCACTCATTAAAAGAATAAAATACAGTTTAAAAAGATAAAAGTGTTTAAAGCAGTATCCTTTGAAACAATACAACATCCCAGCCCATTCTTTAAATAATAATAATAATAATAATAATAGGATTTATTTATATACCGCCCAATCACTGGGAATCCAAGCGGTATAAAGACTTTCTGTTTTGAAAGCTTGTCTAAAATAAAAAGATTTTAACCTACTGACAGAAGAACAACAAGGAGGCCATTCTGGCCTTCCTGAGAAGGGAGTTCCAGAGTCTAGTGGCAGCCACTGAAAAGGCCCTCTCTCATGTCCCAACCAACCATGCTTGCTGATCATGCAACAACTAAAAGCAGCCCCCCCCAAAAAAAACCACTCTGTTTTAAGCTGTATAGCCCCCCCCCGCCCGCCCATCTATTTCCATGTTGCCTGGGAACATGGGCGATGAGTGGCAACATGTTAAGCTCTTTTCCTCTATCTGAATAGCAATGGCAATAGCAAATGCATTTCTATACCGCTTATCAGTGCACTTAAGCACTCCCTAAGTGGTTTACAATGTGTAAGCTAATTGCCTCCAATAAGCTGGGTACTCATTTTAGTGACCTTGGAAGGTTGTAAGCATGAGTCGAGCCTGAGTCCCTGGCTGGTACTGAACTCACAACCTTGTGGTCTGTGAGTGAATGGCTGCACTACAAGCATTTAACCACTGCACCACCAGGACTCTTAACACACTGTGAACACACAGTGATAGGCATCTGCAAGGGCTGGACACATTCACATTCTGGCAACACCAAAATAGCAAGCTAAAGGGGAGTGCACCTCTTAAAGGGTAGGGTTTGTGGGGAGATGTAGCTGTGCCCCAGTTGCCAGCAGAGCAGTCCTCTGTCACTTGATGTAATGTTTGTGTTACAGTGGGCTTTCTTGGGGGGGGGGGCATTTGTGACCATAGCAATACTGACTATGAAACTTGGCTGAATACAGACCAGTTAGGGCACCATAACTCCAGTTTATGTAAATGCAATATAAGATGACAGCCATTAATGTTACATATCAGTCTAATGTTAACCTGTTGTGATATGGGGTGATTCTGCTTTTATTGAGCAATTACCTTGTTTCATTCATGTAGTTTTTCAGAGGAGTCCATATGTTGTCTTCCATTTGCTAGCCTTCCTTTTTTTCTACCATCTCTTCTATCTTTTTTTTTTTAATGCCACAAAAATTATCTTAAGAAAACAACTACAGTGATTTTGGCCATAGAACTAGGAATTGTCCTTCCATAAACATTCATAGACTGCATAATATGGAGAGAAGACATCTGTAAAAATGCTGTGAAAAGTACCAGAAATCCACAATTAGTAAACATAGGTTCCCCATGGGACTCAAATATCTACAACTTCTCTGTTTTGAACTTTACATACTTGTCACAGGAACTACTAGTATCAACCATAATTTCTGTATAAAGACCTAAGTGGATATCTGATGCAAAGCTTTCTGAAACATGTCATCTTTGAATGACTTGTTTTCTGCCAAGTGGGTTATATCCACAAAAGCACTTGATATTAAATTAGCCTTCAAGGTACCACAAGATTCTCTGTTGTTTGCGGCAATTTCTAGTCCTATAATAAATTATTATTATTATTTAGTCAGATTTACACTGAAGATAATACATCTGTGTAAAACCTATTTCCTTTGCCATGTCAGTCATTTTAAAAGTGGCATCAAATGTCTTCAAAGCCATGTTAGTAAAAAGTAGCTTCAGGCCATGGTTAATTTCGTACACATGGGCTATGTCTACCTCAGATATGATAACATACAATGAAACTTCAGCTTGAGGAACTTTAATATGAGATAGAAAATCAAACATTTAGGTAAGAATTTGTCTATGGTAAAAAGGCCATGAGATGCCATTCTGACATGTTTAAAGAAGAAATTTTGCATTCTAATATATAGATGCTTTTAACAGACAATTTCCCCCTATAATTGCTGACAGGGTGACACACTTTAGAAGCAGTTATGCATCCTAAAGATGAATGGGACCCTAAACTCTTTTTCAAAATACCCACCAGCAACTGTAAGCAAATAAACATAAATATAAGGTTCAAAGTTTTAATTCTTCTCTCTCTCTCTCCTGCTTGTACCTTATGTTGCTAAATGAGTGCATGCATGCATAGATGCACACACACACACACACACACACACACACACACACACAGTGCCATATGGATATCCTACTGTTGTGTAAACAAGTTAGTCATCAATCTATTTTCCTGAAGTGAGTCATAGCTTGTTCAATGTGACGTGAAATATGCTGACTCCAGCCCCAAACACCAAACACTTCTAACACTAATGTATCCAGTTTGGCTTTGTGTGACTAGAATACCCATGGAACTATAATATTCCTGGAATCTGTTATTTAATCTATTCTTCAGAGAAATGCAAATTGCCAGAAGGGATGGGTCTTGGTTCAGTGATTAAGTCACAGGCTTGCTTTAGTCTTAGTGGTGAGAATATTAAAAATTTGGGGAAACCAAAATGAAAAACATATTTCTTGAATGTTAAGAAACTGTGATGAAAAGAATCCTAGATTGATCTGAATTTTCAGTTTGCCATTTATTTACAAAATTTGTATGTAGCTGCTTTATACAAACAACAGCAACATTTTTCTATGTCAGAAAAAGCATTTTCCATGTTGTTTTCTGTGCAGAAATCTTATTTCCTGCACAGAAAATACTGTTTTGCACACAAAACAACTACTTGTCTATGTTGAGCAAATAGACATTGAAAACTTTTTCAAATACTTTCTCACAGAGAGAAGAAAATAACTAAAATTAATCATTGCCCTCTTTAAGAATAAAATTAGCAAAGAATTACATCCCTGTATAGTCTTGAAGAGGAAGGGCTCATGTTTAGTGCTTGGCATCTCCAATTAAAAGCATTGCAAACAGCAGGACTGCAAAAAGAGTGAGATCTCAGTGAGCTGCTCATGCTAGCGTTTATCTGGTGCAAGACATACTAAAATCTTGGATTAGTAGAATGCAAGTTAAAGACATATCTTAAAAGGGACAGGAACCAAATGTTACCCCCAGGATGCAAGCCTCCTCCTAAGGATACTGAAGAGAAGATGACAAAAAAAATCCCTCAGTTCTATGAGCCACAAGGAGTGGCAGTTTAGCACTTTAAAAGATTACACTCCCTTCTACCATATCTCTTAAAATTTAAAATAAAATTGCTGCAGCAATGTTACAATTCCAACAGAGTACTTTTGTAGGTAACATTGCTTCCATATCCCTTCCAGGGCTATAATCAGAGATAATCATACCAGCAAAAAAGACAGGAATATTGTGGTATTTTAAAGCCTTTTTAAGCCTGATGGCCCAAAAATCTTTTAACTTGTTGACAGAAGGAATGCAAATACTGGGGTACTCTGGCTCCCCTAGGAAGGAATTCTACACTCTGGGAACAGCCACTGAGAAGGCCCTCTCCCTTGTTCCCCCATACAAACCTGAGAAGGGCATTGCCAGAAGAAAGAAAGGCATTGCCAGAAGATCTTAGAGCTCTGATGGGCTCATAGAGGGAGATATGGGCTTTCAAAAAACAAAAACAAAAAACAACAACAACACTATTTTCTACATAGAAAACATTTTCTGTTTAAATCAATCGTATGAGTTTTGTGCAAAATAAATCCTAAACTGTGAAGAGACTCTTCAGTCCAGAATTCTTCTTATTAAGGCTTTTCAACACTTGAAAAATATGTTTTTCACCTCTTTCTAAATATTTTTAATATTCTTTCCCTCCCTTATCAACATTTCAGCCCAGTGGTCACTCATGGGCTGAGTAAGGAGGCTACTCATCCCCTAAAATAGTAAGGGAAAACCCTGCTGCTAATACCATGAGCTACCAATGACTCAGGCTGAAAACTAGACTTGAACCAAGATTCTGTTCATCAGCTGTTTAGCATGAAATTATAGCCGTTTATCTGAGGTTAAACTGGATTGCACCATCATGCAAATACTTGACATGTATATGGAAGGTCGTGTCTAGTTGTAAATTGTTTGTCCATGCTAGGGACTGCTTCAGCAATAGTATTTATACCAGCCTACAACCCAGTGGCACTCTGGCCAGTATCTGCAGCTGGCATCAAATGTGTTGAAAGATCACCCACATTCTCAAACAATATCACCACTTGGAAAATTTTTTTAAAACATTGATACAATTTCTACATTTCTACCATCTGTAATGCAGAAAGTCTAATGTGCCCTGGAGATTATTATTCTGTTTCTTTTGTTCAGAAGGAGATAGGGCTTCCCCACCCCTACACTCTTCATTTTCTGTCTGCTGGATCCATTCTAGTACAAGTCATCAGGAATGCTCTGTCAAGAGTCCATTTGCATTGTGCAAAGGAAGCATCAGCAAATCAGATAACTGAGTTGATGCTGACTGATGATAATCTCTGTAAAGACAAATCTAGGCTTATCTCTTGAGCAGATAAAAGGTACTTTTAAAATTGGGGCCTGGAAAGAGATCTCAATGAAGCAGAAATGTAAACTAAATGCATCATGTTAGCACTCCTCTCATCATGCCGCCTACCACATGTGCCACACAGACACTAAATGATCACTTTTCACCATGCAAGCTGCTCAGGGGGAGGGAGAGTCTATGGGAATAGCGCCAGTTTAGAGGGCAGGTTGTTTATTGGGTTGCCAGTACTAATCAAGCCTATTCTTCATGCTTGTTTACAAGCTGACAGATTTCAATTTCAGGAAAGAACTAATATGATCCTAATTATAAGTCAGTTATGAGTGAAAAATGGGAAACAGTAAATAAAGCCTTGAGGCATTCCGTGCAGTCAACAATTATACTGACAATCAAGAATGGCACACTCTAGGAATAAAACACAGGGACAGAGAAGAATATTTAGCATGCCAAAGTCAATTATGGATACCAGAATATACCTGAATAATATCAATAAATATTTTTGTTTAATCCTACAGAACACTATTGCAATAGCTCTTTCAACTGGACTAGCATAATAGTATAATATTCTTGAAACCTGTATAAAGGCATTAACCAATTCTGCTTATGCCATAGCACTGAAATCAAATAAGTTTGTTAGTGGTAAATTCAACATTAAAATATAAAAGTGTAAGCCCAAAATATTATGCTCATTTGCCTTGGAGTAAAGTACTTAGAACTCAGTGGGAATTATATTCGAGTAGGTACATAAAGCATAAGATGGAAAACAGGAAACACTCCCGTCCCAATCTGTTAGTAGGAATAACAGTCTCCTACAGCTTTTGCCAATCTGTTGTCCCCCACATGCTTCGAACTACAATTCCCATCAATCCCACACAATATCACTTATCACAAGGCATCATGGCAGCTGTAGCCCAAGGATCTTTAGGGCACCAAGTTGGTAAAGGCTGCAGTAAGCTGTTATTCCCATTAAACACAGTGGGACTTGCTTCAGCTTTTTTAATTATTATTTTTGAAATTTGCCTGACCAGATTCATACACATTCTTACTTGAAAATATAAACTTCAGTATGCAAACCTGGATGCACTTCCAAATCAGTATGCTTCAGGTTTGGCTTTGAATGAAGCCTAATTATTTAGAATAATACATGTTCAAAAACAATGGCAGCAGTCCTAGATCAAAGCACAAGGAGCATAACAACCTGCAAATACAGATCCATGTTCAATGCACACAGCTGTCAGACTCTAGTTTTGCTATCATGGCTGTTTACCAGCTAGGAGGAGGCAACCAAGCAATGACTATCCTTGGTGCAATTCTGCAGATGGAGTACAGAAATTAGGTCATTCACCCAGATCTGTCTATCTGCTTGCTCCTTTTTCCAGAGCAAGTTGTAGATGTAATCCGGAGAGTCAGACAGTTATTGTTTCTCAGATGTATGTTTTGCCAGTCACTTAGCTCAAAATGGCTACAGCGAGGGGCAAATGTCAAGCTATTTTCAACATTGCTTCCATACAATCCTATCTCTTCTTACTACATTTCTAGTAATATATAGAAAAAGACTGGATGGCCATCTGTTGGGGTGCTTTGGTTGTGTATTCCTGCATGGCAGGGGGTTGGACTGGATGGCCCTTGAGGTCTCTTCCAACTCTATGATTCTATGAAAACACCTGCCTCACCCAGCACTATTTAGGCAGTCTACAGACCAGCACTTTGTACCAGCCTGTAGGTGGAGCCACAGTGCAGCGTCCACATGCTGGCTGCCATGGCTCCACCCCCTTTGCGCCATGACACCACACGCTCTTGTAGACAGTGCACAGCATCACAGCACAGCCCTGACACTATATCTAGATTATGCAGTGCCGAAAGGGCATCTGAAAGCCCTGCTGCCACGTCTATAACGCCCTTTCTGGGCCATAAAAAGAACCTGCTATTTGAAGGCTCTTTTTGCACCGGGTTGGGGGCATGGCATGTGGTTGCCACGTCCCCAACCCAATGCTTCTAGGGGTGGCATACAGCTGCCCCTTACAGGCTGTCTGTTCAGCCCCTTACGGTATTAAATATAGAGCAGGTAGCTGAAAGTTCTTTTTGTTTTTGTTTTTTACTTTCAAGTAAGCATTCATGGGCCAGGTCTGGATCAAGCCATCTTGGCCAACAGTCAGGAATTCTAGGATCTGGAGCCTAAAAGATCTGGAGGACCAAAGTTTGAAAACCACAGCTCTGTACAAACACAGTAGTGGTCTGTGGTTTGAGAATCAACCCCATCACCACTCAGACCACTAGGAAAACAGACACACAGCACTGAAACAGTTGATTATTTGACCACTTCAGTTGATGACCTTGCTAGAATTTGCCACCTCTCTTCACTACCCTCTCTATGCATTTTGGAGGCATGTGTCTTTTATTCTGGGAACTGTAGTCCTCAAAAAGTAACTTTGCCAAGATGTGAAAGTATGCAGCCCATGGATTAGATATCACTGATAGATATTAAAGATGTAGGAGAGTATAATATTTTCAAAGGAGGCAAAATCTGGTACATCTTGGCAGTGCCTGAAAACAAAATCCAAAAGGCAGAGATATTTTGCCTCAAGCACTCAAACATTTATAAGGATTCTCTAGAGATTCTTGAGGGGTTTAAGTATTTGAAAACCAATAGGTTCCTTTCCTTGAGGGTCAAACAGAAGTGCATCAATGAGTTCAGACACATTCATGTATCCAGCTTACAACCTCATCCTCATTCTCGTATGAGTCTATAAGAGCTTTACAATCCCATTTCATGGGGCAAGATCAATTTCCTACTAATTTATTGAAGTTAACTGGCAGGGAAGAAAGTTTTGCTAACATGAGCTTCCATGTTGTTTAAATGGCAACACAATTAATTTAGAGGAAAGGACGACTCAGAAGAGAACACTGGTTAAATCCCTATCAGGCAAAGTTCATAATTTAAGTTTTTATGCATTTTTAATGTTCCAACCATTACCGTACTGTAAAAAAAGAAAACACACCCAACTACCCATAAGCTTTTCATGTTTCAGATATATAGTCATAGGTCACCCCAGCTACATTATTTTAAGATTTTAATGATGTGATGGCAGGAAAAAAATCCAAGCAAGTCATTTACCACTTTCTATAAATATCCGCCACATTCCACTTGTAAGAAGAGATTTGAATCAAGGGCATTCCTCAGCTTCCCTCAGGAACTAGAGGGAAGACTGCTTTCCCTCAGCACTGCTCTGAATTGCAGGTCTGCTCTTGATGTGACATTTATTGGTCTTCCACGTCACTGGCTGCTGCTATTACTGTCCAAAGCTCTAAGGAAAGTTCAGGGTCAAGCACAGACATCTCTGTGCTCAAGTTGGTAACTCTGAAGCATTCCATCACTCAAATCGGGCGTCGGCAAGAACAGGCATGGAAAATAACTTTGTCTTTTTTTCTGCTATAAAAGGATACTGTCTAAAATGTTTACAAAGTGCTCCCATGTCAGTGGAGTAGTGAATTTACTCTGGGTTTAATCTCAGCTTTCCAAGCTCCACCACAAGTTCAACAAATTCAATGGTTCCTTTAAGTCCAGGACATATTTATCACCCCACTGACAAGGGGTGACACTACACCAGTGATTCCCAAATTTTAGTCCTTCGGGTGCTTTGGGCTTCAACTCCCAGAATCTCCAGCCAATGTGGCCAATAGTCAGGAATTCTGGGAGTTGAAGTTCAAAACATCTAGAGGATCAAAGTTTGGAAACCACTAATCTACACTGTAGAAATAATATATACTGTAAAGATGTACCCCCAGAAGCTACCGGCTGCCACAGTTGTAGGGCATTATATGCATTATAAAATAAGGCTTTCTGTAAAGGAAAAAAAAGGCTGTTGTTTAATTGTGATACATACAGTAGATATTGTAATCACATTTTCCTCACCTGGAGCAGGCCAGCACAATCTGTCATCCCACATGCCCAAAGCAACATAAGCGCCATGGGCTTTGAGACAAAATATTGCCTTGATTTCTGTGTTACCAGGCAAGTAGGTTGTTTATTGAGTCCTTAATGGGCAAGTAGGTGGTTTATTGAGTTCTTAATTGGCCAGATGGCTTTCCTGAGCTTGAGGCAAACTGCTATAAAACAATACTAGTGTTGAGGATAATCCAGGATGGCCCAAGTCACTTTTTTCTTCCAGAGGGAGAACAGAAAATGGCACCCCATTGCAGTACATGCCCCCATGAAGGTGCACAGTACTCAAAGCTGGACACATTATTTTGCCATGTAAGAAGCAAAATCTCACAGGCACCTCTCACTATTTCTAAAAAATTAAAAAAATATATTTTGGTATCTTTTTCTGACATTCCATAATTACCACTTTAGGCATCTCCCTCATTTTCCTGGCTCTGAGGCAAGTCATACTGCTTGGCCATATAGGTATCTCATGCATCCATCCAAATCAGAGCACACTTCTGCAGCTGCTCAGATTGCTTACTCAGTTTTGAGTGCATAACCAACAAGAGTAGTCACTTCTTATATAAGTATTCATCCAGTCTTTTGGTCCACCATACTGAGTATTGTCCAATCTGACTGCTGATGACAGCTTTCCAGGAATATATATATTCCTTTCTAAATTTGATACTAAGCGTTGAGTCTGCATGCAAAGCATGTACTCTCCCACTGTGCTATGACCCTTCCCATCATTCCAGAAATGTGGGTTAGTAGAGACATTTTGCTATGAGATGTTAATTTGAGCTTGTAGCTTCCTTAGTGACAGATCATGATGTATAAGGTAAGATATATAGCAATTCAATATAAAGTTTCTTTATGCTCTGTAAATGAATTAGCTGTGCCTTTGCTTGATTAAACAAGAGTTGGGAATCTACAATTTTTGGAATAAAAACATCCAGAAATTTTGCTCCCACACTCTCCCAGAAATTATGGTCGATGGCCATGCTGAGTGGAGGATTCTGAAAGTTTTGGAAGGCCAAAACATTTCTAAACTTTTAATTAAATCCTTTGTTCCAGGGCAGATATGGATGACTGTCAGGGGTTGGAGCAGTCACATCACCCTTTCTTGCACCCTTATCTCCACCAGGAAGCTAAATTTCTGTCCTCTGGATATAAAGGAGTTTCTCCTGAAAAGACAGAGGAACCACAATACTGCATTGACCTCAACATAAGTGATTTCTTTGGTCATATACTCAATGCATGACAGATGCTTGCAGGAAAGAAGCAAGCCTACTGCAAAAACAATCTGCACAATCAAGGTTCCATCCCACATGGAACCTTATGAGGAAAAAAAAATCTATGTTCGTTGTTTGGTATCTCCAGGTTAATGGTGTAATTCTTTGCTAATTTTATTCTCAAAGGAAACAACAAGCAATTTTAGCAATTTTCTTCTTGCTGTAAGAAAGTTTTTGAAAGCTAGACAGTTTCTGAAGACTATTCATAGTTTGAGGCTCATTCTATGCTTTTATTATTTTTATGCATAAATATCATATGATATTTACAATTAAAACATCATTTTCTGTGCAGAAAATGATGTACATACATATTTGTTTCTGCAAGGAAAATTTCCCCCTGTTCTCTGCACAAAAGAGCCCCCCTCTCATGTAGACACACATACATGGGTTTTGTGCAGAATCTTCAAAGATCTTTGCCAGTCCATGATTCTTCTCATCAGGGTTACTAGACACACACAAAAATTAAGCATATTTTTTCAAATGTTTTTAGATTTTTTTTCTATTGCTACTTCAGCTGGAAAATACTAGCCATCTGCAGCTAAGTCTAGGAATAAATTCCTGTCTGAAAAATTGGACCGCCATTGCCAGTCAGACCTGATAGTACAGAATTGTCTATACATTTCTAATATTATTTGATATACTCTTTAAATAATGGTCATTGGCTAATGCTCATAAGGAATTGGCATAAGATGTGCGGAAACACTGTCAGACTGTGTCATTTTAATTAACCAGTTAATTAATATCCCACCTTTCCTACAGGACCCAAAGCAGTTTACAACAAATTGAAATAAAGTACAAAGTTCTATTATACAAACATTTAAAAACAATTAAACATCTTTGGCTATGTGTAGTACCTGCAGGCCTGCAGAACTATTACATTTGGATCATCAAATCTCATCAGTCTAAGTTAACATATTCCTATTAAGGATAATGTCATTAAGTATAACTCTCTTGTTGGACTTGATCATGCCAAGTATATATCTAGCTGTTTACAATGTTCAAGAGTTCACTTCTGAAAAGCAGCAACTTACAAAGGACATTTTTAAAAAAAAAAATACCCTGAAGTTTGACGTATTATAAGTGAGAAATACTTTTTTAAAAAAATTCTGATTGGGCAATTAATGTCAGTCCTAAAAATATGTGCACTTATCTTTCTGCCACATACTTTCATACTATTCAACTTTTTAGCTCAGGCTCTTTGAAGGAGACAATTCAGTCTTCCATTGGGGAGAAACTGCCAGAGCTTTTAGTATGAGAATAAATATTTTTAAAAGCTCCTTAGTAAATTCTTGCTTCTCTATATTTTTCTAGAAAAGCCTTTCTGGTATAAAGTGATCTCCTAGACAGGCATTTCCTCCTTTTAATAGATATCTTTAAAAAAATAAATAGTATATTTACAAAAACAGTAAAATCTGTGTTTACATACAGTATTTAAATACTTAGATTTTGATATATGTATGCACAATGTAAGTACAACACAGCTGTACTTTATTATGCCTTACTTCATTTATATGCTCCATATGTTACATAAGATTTTCTCCAAAACTAGAAATGATGGCATTTTATTCTAGAGGTGTATGCGAGACATGAGGTGGGGCCAATGTAATGATCCCTCTCGTATGTTTCCCATCATTTATTACATATAGAACCTATGTTTTTCTGCCAAGCTCAGAATTTGCTAGCAGGTGGTCATTATTGAAACTGAAGGCAGATTTAAAGTCACTTCGACCAAATAAAATAATATTCTCTATCTAGGATGTCAAAAATTCATTGGATATACTGACCTACACATGGATGATAGTTAGGCAATACACAACCATATCATCTTGGTGCTCAAGTAACAGAGAACATAAAGGATCTTGTTCTGCCACAGACAGATCTGGCACCCAGTGTCAGTATAGTTTGGGGCATCCAAAGCTTACTACACTCATGGACTGGTGCTCCCTGCACTTGTTCTTCTTCTTTACTATTGAAACCTGATTGACCATTCACATTGATCTGGCCCAGTTAATAGTTGCAATGAAAAGGGGGAACAAAAGAAAACTAACTCTCAATCTTTCTCTGATAGACAAGAAAGAAATCCTGCCATGTTGGGATGGGGTGGAAAAGGAAGAGAAGCAGTAGCTGGTGGCAATGCTGGTGAGTAAAAAAAGACTCACTGATATTAATTCCATGGATGATACTCTGCTTGAAAGGCCCTCAAAAATGTGGAGCCAGTACTGAACATACATATGAAGAGATTGTAACTATTTACAACATCAGGCTGTAATGCGTCCAAGGTCTCCTCTTCCAGTTTCTGCTAAATGGAACCTCCAGAGATAACCAATCCTGTCTAATTAATTTGCAACCACTACCCATTGATTTCATTTCCCCAGTATAGCAATGCAATGCAATGTTACTGGGATCCCACTGACATTTTGCGCCTCTGGCAGAGATGCTTACTTTCCTTCCCCAACTCTGGGGAAGAGCTAGGTCAAGCAAAGCCACATGAAAGAGGAGCGTGAGAGAGATATAACACTTTTAAGGGGAAAGGCTTTATGCTAAGTAAGGAATCTCCATAGCAAAATAATGAAGTTTATCGCACCAGGATGGATTGGGAACAGAATGAAAGGGGCCAGGAATGAGTGCGGAACAAGTGGGGGATGCATTTTACTGCACACAAAAGTCCCCATTCCGTTCCGTTCCCTTCCGTTCCATTCCCCATCCATCCCACAGGAGGCAATTTTTGAGAACGATTACTGAACAGTTCTCAAAAATCGCCTCCTGTGGGATGAATGGGGAACGAAATGGAATGGGGACTTTTGTGCGCAGTAAAATGTGTCCCCCCACTCGTTCTAGCCCCATCTCGGCCCCTCTTGTAATGCACAAGGCCCATTCCAGGGGCCAATGCGATAAACTCCAATATCTCTTATGTGAAGGACATATTTCCTTCAGGCACAAAATTAGAAGTTACAGTTTACAGACAGATTAGATAATTTCAGCCAAGTCAGAAAAAGTAACCAAAAATGGGGGGGACCCTGATGAGACCAATACATTTTCTTATTCTATTCACAGGTCAGATGGGATTTCTAGTCCTTGATGTTCAGAAGGTAACTGGGCGTCTGAAATCCTTTGCCCCACTATGCAGGGGGACAGGAGTGTCCACCCCCAGCCTCTCTTTGTCAGGGTTCCCCTTGTGGTCTTTTCTCAGCTGCTGAAAAGGCTCTCAAAGGTTGGCCCTTTTGCCCATCTGGTCATTTTACTGAGCAATTGCTATCTCCTCACCTCTGTGACGCTGAGCCTCATTAGAATGCAACTTTACCTCCTAACACATTTAATTATTTTTCACCTAGGAAGAAGGTTCTCTGCTGCTCAGATAATGGGAAGATTCCTGTTATCACACAGACAAAAATATTTGATCACCTGTGGCCAAAATGGAAGGAATATGCAATAATATTCATTGTCAGCTTGGAACATGGGGTTCTCAACAGTTGTGAAACCATGTCAAAAAGAATAATTGACCAGTGAGAATTTTGTCCAATGTTCTACCTGTATTCATAATAAATAAATAAATACCAATCCCCAAGTGTTGTGGAAGAGTTAGCTTATCTAAAAAAAAAAAAAAAAAAAAACCTTTCCCCCATATATATATTTAAAAAAACATATAAAATGTCTTTCCTATACACACATACAAAATATATAAAAACATTGCATGCACATAAAACATTTTTTTCCTGCACAGGAAATCTTTTTTAAATTCTTCTCTGAAAACATGTTTTTGCACAAAAATGTATTTCTCTATGCAAAATAATTCCTTCACAACATTTTGGGATGTCTGAATGCAGGAAGAATCCTGAAGACATTTTTTAAATCCCATATCAGGGAGAAAACTACCATAATTATTCATCCCTGTATGCACAGGTGAAATAGTCGAGGACTACTGTCACCTCTAATGTGAGCTGACATGCAAAATGATGCCTCCTCTCCAATTTATCAACAGAAGTTGAGTGCATTGGCAGTTCAATCTTAATTTAATTCTGTTCATAAGATAATGTCACCCACCACACTGGAGAGCAGCAAGACAGGCCATGTAGTATCCACAGCTCTGTCCTCCCATAGCAGCAAAGAAGCAAGGTGAGAAACAGATGGAACCACCAGGTAGTAGACCCTGGTGCCTTCTAACATATGCTGTCTGTGATGCCAAATGACTGTGACCTATTTTTTCTCTCCATTGCCACACGGAGAGTTCTATGCATAATGTGCTATTCTAATTGCTGGGCTACATCTCCCAGGCAGCCAAAAGGTCTTCCCTCATCTAAAAAACTAATATTGGCAGGATACAAACCGCCCAAAGTGGGGGGTCTCCTGCCAGCCTAGTTTGCTCCGCGGAGAAGCCACAGCCTCCAGACCGCGGGGCTTCCCCACGGAGCAAAAAGAACCCTTAAAAATTGGGTTTTTATGCGGCGCCATTGTGATGCCGCAGTGCACCAATGGTGCACTTGCGACATCACAATGGTGCCAGGATGTGCAGATGCTAAGCATCTGCCATGTCAAAATGGCGTCACCCATGTGTACTGGGCACCGCCATTTTGACGTACAGATTACGTACTAGGGTTGCAGGGCGTATATAAGCAGCGCCCCAGGGCAACCCTAGTGCGTATGCAGGCCAGCGCTTTTGCCGGTCTGTACAGCACCATTGATACTCATTAGCATGCCTCTATGTGTTTTTCCCTTTAGGAAGGTCACTATAAACCAAACTAAACCCCATTTTATAGGAATAACTACATTCTGTCAGGGGGAAAAAACTCTTAAAAAGGTTAAAATGCCTGTCATTTAATCTGTTTGAACAGTGCAAGATATACAAGAAATAAAGAGGAACTAGTAATTAATTCACTATTAATTACTTATTTATTCTAGAAGGTTCCATACTGCTTTTAAACGAGGGGAAAAAAACAGAGTAGTTTACACAGGGGAAAAAGACAAAAGCAGTTAAAATGTGGAAAGCAAATTAAAACACAAAAGATACAAAGGCCACAAAATCCTAAGAAGTTGATTCAGAAAGAAAGAAAGAAAGAAAGAACGATTGTATATTTTCAGCCTGAAAGAATTCAATGACCTGATATTATTTTTTAAAAATAACTGCAACAATGTAGATACTAGATGGAAAGAGCATCCATAATGCAAGGGGCCACCACTGGAAGCCACCTGTATCACTTTAGATGGCAGTGGTATGCTGAGGAGGCTCTCAGCAGCATGAGTAAAAACATAGCAAGAGATACAATGCTCCAAAGAGTATTGGTTCTAAATCAACTGTGGCAAAGAATCTCAGTTTATTTGGCTAAGAAACTGCAGTGGTGTTGAATTCCCCCCAAATTTCCTCTCCCACTTACCTTGTGTGGGTTTTCAGGCTACCTTCCCATGTGGCCCCTGTGGGCCAGCTGGTGCAGCTGCTGTGGGCACAAGTTGCTTTGAGATCAAAACAAGGTGCCCAGTCTCATTTTGATCTCAGAGTGACTTGTGCCCATAGAGTGACTTGACAGAGATATTTGCAGGAACCGTGTGGGAAGGCAGGTGCCATCATCACCATATTTAGCTCCAGGTTTTCTGAAAACCCAGAGTAAAATGTGTTTTTAATATAGGACAAGGAGTGGAAACCCCAAATCAGGTCTGGGGTTTATAAGTAATACAGACAACCTTCCATCATTTCAAGGACTAAGGACCCTGGAGTCTTATATTAAAATTAACCTTTAATCTTTCTCTCTGCACATGGACAACAGCCAAAATAATCCCTCTCTGCTAAAACTTCATTAAGGCTATCATTGACAAGACTGGGACTCAGTGAATGACTAGATTAAGGCTAAAAGTTTAATTCCTCCCCTTCTCTTTTTCTATTTTCTTTTCTTTGACTTGAGGGTCTGGTGGTTATTCCCCCCCCTTCCCCCCTCACACACTCTTGAAAATACACATTCATGGAAGAAACATGTCATGTGCAAAAACTTGTAAGAATATATATATATATATATATATATATATATATATATAGTGTTAGCTATTTGTTTATTTATTTATTTATTTTATGGTTTTTATACCCCGCCCTTCAGCCCTAATGGCTATCAGTGCGGCTTACAATTATGGCTATCAGAGCTATCACAACAAGTATTAATACCCTTCCCATTTGTAATTAAAAGACATGGCTGACCATTTATATCATAATTAACAATGATCTGCTGGTGGTTAATGTGACAGCAACAGCTGCTGCTGCTATACAACTAGCTGATTTGTTTTTTTGTTATATCCATAGGAATGATCTTTATGTAAAGTGAAGATCTTGGGTAGCATCTTGTAAGGGACTATAATTACAAGTTCCTTGGTATTTATTCTGAGAGGTACCCAGAATATGATTATCTAGCATATCATTAGCGGAGGGTTCCTATGATGTTGTGAGCAAAGTGCAGCCCCAGAGACACATGCAGACCCCCCGCAAGCTATTTTTATGCTCTTTAGCTCTTTCAGAGCCACCACACTGCCCTTTTTCTGGTCAAGAGGAGCTGAATTCCCTGTCCAGGAATATCACATAACCACCACCACCCCAACTTGCACTGACACATTTTTCAAATCCAGAAGCAGATTCACAGACATTTACACTTTGGGAATGGCCATGATTTGGGGAGAGGGGGGATTTACAGACCTCCATGTAGCCCACAGAGTGTCTTGGGGCAGAAAATTGTCCCCAGGCCCAGTGCATTTTGCAAGCTTGCTGTGTGGGAATGGCAAAAACATTGACAATTACGCTGTATACATTTATCCTTTTAGTGACTAGATGAGGTGTATCTATGCTGCTCAGATAACCAATGCGGGGGTGAAATCCTCTTGCTACATCTCTGGTCAGTGATCACAGAGAGTAGGAAATGGATGTGTGTGATAAGGATAAATGATTTCAAGGTGGAACTACACAATGCTGTCCAGGGTCCTGAACAATCTTTATCCTCTGCTGTACTTTGCTGAGTTTTAGGTCCGTTTTAGACTACACAATTATAGCAGTTTGACATCACTTAAACTGTCATGCCTCCATTCTATGAAATACTGGGGTTTGCAGTTTTGTGAGGCATTTAAATTCCTTTGCTGTAGAGTTCTAGCGCCTCACCAAAGTACAGATCCCAGGATTCTGTAAGATGTAGATTAATGGTTGTTGTTGTGTGTCTTCAAGTCATTTCTGAGTTATGGAGACTCTAAAGCAAACCTGGCAAGATTTATTCAGAGGCGGTTTGTCATTGCCTTCTCCTGAGGCAGAGAACATGTAACTTGCTCAAGGTCATCCAGTGGGTTTTATGGCTGAGCTGGGAATTGAACTCTGGTGTCCAGAGTCATAGTACAACACTCCAAGCACTACACCTCTCTGGCTCTCAAGGTTAATACTTATAGTGTCTTTGAAGTGCTACAATTGTGTAGTGAGAAAGAGACCCTAGATTTGTTTTACTAGACAAGACCTTGAGGTTTCTACTATGACTGCCTTTATTGATCATCTGATAATACTGTAAATGCTCCAGTAATTGTCTCCCCTGAACTAGGGTAGTATCTACCTTCTCCAAGCTTCCCTTTACTAGATCCAAGCCTACCACTGGCAGCAAAGAAGGAATAGGTATGGCAGTTAGTGTTTGATGCAACTTCCTTTCACTGCCTCCAAAGGCATAATATTTTGAGGGTAAAGGATAGTATCCTTCTGCCTCGCTAGTTTCAAATGGTTGTGTTCAGAATGCAGGTTTTTATTTCAAGTAATATAAACTATGGCAGTTTCAATAACTGACTTTGTGCATGATAGTCTGCCCCTCCACACACACACACAAATACTCTTTTGGGCTTAGCACACATGGTTATTAAAGCCTTGGACCGTGTATCTATGACCACAGTCTATGTATTATATATGATGCAGTCCTAGGCACGTCTACTCATAAATAAATACTGTTGGGCTCAGTGGGACTTATTTCCAGATAACTATGTGTAGTTTTCAACCTGAAAATCACATGGTTAATCTGAATGTATATGGCTTAAATGTGGATCTCAGTTATTTCTTTTTAAGCTTGTATTGTACTTTGCTGTGTTGGTTTTATACCTCACCATTTTCACCAATGCTGGGACTGAAGGTGACTTAAAAGAAAAAAAAAGAAAAAAACAGCTGCTTAAAAACACAGGTAGAGTGTTTTTCTCTTGGTTATTTGTTTGATATAAGCATGTTAAGAGATATAGGTATGTTAGGCAATACAGGTATATTTCTCTTGATGTATGTATTTTTATGTATGTATGTTTTGCATATGCGTTCATTATTTAGACTGTTTTATTTCAAATAAAGATTATTAATAAAAACTTTTAAAAAGCATATCCATTAAAAAAAAACAAAAGATAAAAATAATACAGTACATTAAAACAAATGATTTCTCATAAAGCAGTTATTTTGTCCATACCTGATAGAATAAGAAGGTCTTCCTGTTGATAAAAGGACATAAGATGGGCATCCATCCAGCATCCCTGAAAAGGGAGTTCTAGGATCTGGGAGCAGGCTGGATCCCATGTCTCTGCCAATCATACCTCTAAAAGTGTTGGGACCAAAAGAAGCACTTTCTACAAAGGTGTCAGAGTTCAGATAGGCTCGTGTGAGAGGATACAGTTCTTCAGGTAACCTGGACCCCTGTCATAGAGGTAATAGTGAGCACTTGAACACTGTGTGGCTCACATAATTAGAAGTTGTTTATTATAAAACTTGTGCTACAGACAATTTTCAATCTTGCATTGTGAGAAGTTGTTTACTCTAGTCTCCTGGAATCAAGGCTTTCTCAATTACCTTGGTTACCATCCACTTATGAGTGTATAGTGTGTGTCAAGCTGAAGTACATCAAAGCTGACAGGTTTGTTTAGGCATCCTGTTGTCTAGTTTTACTAGACTGCTGAAATGTTAACAAACCATAAAGTGATATAATTAAACTAATGGAAAAATAATCAGCTTTGTACATTTGCCAGAGGGGATGTTGCTTTAGATTTCTCCTCCAGATAATTGGGTCAAACATCTACTGTAGCCCAGTCATCACAAGACTTCACACATATATGTATGCATTTACATAACAGACAACCTCTTCCCCCTCCTCCATTGAATGATAGTAATGAGAAAAATGCAAGACAAGAAGAAGGAAGGAAGAATATGGTCTAAAACACACTGCAGAAATAATCCAGTGTAAGACCACTTTAACTGCCGTGGCTCAGGGCTAGGAAATTCTGGAAATTGTAGGTTAATGTGGCACCAGAACTCTCTGACAGAGAAGGCTAAACATCTCACAAAAACTAGAGTTCCTAGAATTCCTGGAGCAGTTAAAGTGGTCTCAAACTGAATTATTTCTGCAATATGTTTTGGCCCTATGTTGCATTTTTGTCTCTCGTTATTCCCATAAAACGGTGGGGCGCCACGTGCGGATGCAGAGCGTCTGTTACGTCAAAATGGCGGCAGCTGTGTGGAACGGCCGCTGCCATTTGTTACGGACTCTGTCCATAACGGGGTAAGGGGTGTCTGGAAGAGACGCCCCTTTTTCAAAATGGGACGTCCTAAGGACGTCCCTTATGGCGGTCTGTAACCCGCCTAAGTTTCTTTGTCCTCTTATTCTGCTGAAAAGAAAGCTGAAAGGATTGGAAATATGCAAACACCTGACTCACTATTATAGCTGCATGTTTCACACATGCTTCCCCACAGAGGCAGGCTGCATTGGAGGCATGTGTGTTTGTGAATGATGGGACATTAGTTTGTGCAATTCTTACTACTGCCTCCTTGCAGAACTCCTTCAGAGAAAGAAAAGAGGCAAGGACAAGTTCCATCATCATAGTTTTTGTCATGGCCAGCCAAGAGGAGGAACTTGAGGCCATGCCAGGTCCCAGTTCTGCCCTGCCAGACCCCAGCCCTGATCTTCCAGTCCCAGTGGTTGAGGCTCAGCCAGACTCTAGCTCTGTGGGGTCCCCTCCAGATGCTCAGCAGTCTAGCTTTGCCCCAGTTGAAGAACAAAGCATGGAAGTTCCTTCCTTTAGGCAAAGGAGAGCTGAGAGTTCTTGCTTGCACAGATCCAAGAAACCTCCATAGAGGCAATCTGCAGATAAGCAACAGCTGGCACAAGGGAGTGCGTCTCTGATTTAAGCAGCTGGAGAATGCCGACTCTTTGCCAGAGTTCATTGAAGAACCATCATAGTGGTTGCTGTCTGTGCTGGCTCCTTGAACTCCATGCTTTTTTAATCTTTGTCTGCTCCTGAACCTACACCCTTGGAATGGACTCGAATACTCCAAACCTTCTGGCTTCCCTGACCTTGGACTGAACTGGCTTCCGTGACTTCTGGTATCCTGACCCTGGTTTTCATTTGTGGCTTACTCTTCTCAGACTGGAGGAAGGTCTGTAAACTGTCTATTGGCTACCTAGTCTGTTTCTTCCACTGTGCCATCCTTATCAGCATGTGTTCGTGTGTGTCCTGGCAGCATTCCCGGAGAGTTTTTCAAAATGCTGGGAGTAGCTTGTGAGGTAGAGTTATCTATTCTCCTCTTTGTCTTGCTGTTCACAAATACTCAGAAGGAGATTCTGGAGGCAGCTGCTGTTTACCTTCTCTGTTGTAAATAGCCACACTCGGTTACAATAGGATCAGCTAGAGCAGAACCCTGTCATTCCCCAGCTCAAGGAATTTGGGGGGGGGGGTTGTTGTTTTTTTTGTTGTTTTGTTGTTTTTTTGCATTGTCTAGTCTACTGCAAACATGCTTCTGATACTCATTACTGGAAGTCTAACCCTCCTTCAGCATCCTCCCAATGCTGATAATGTCAAAAAAATGCCCAACTAGAAAGAAGACAAGGAGCAAAAGCGAGTGCTGGGGAGTATAAAAAGACTGTAAAATGGTGCTTCCTGCCATAGGTTTGTTAACTAAGATATACCTCTATGGTCTGTAAGAACTTCAGGTTTCTGAACTGGGATATACAGTATTTCTTGAAATGTCTAGGAACTATCCTCCAATGGCTAGAGTGCACCCTAAGTCCACACTGTGGTCTCACTTGTCCTGTTCATATTTTTTCAAACCCTTGAGACTGACTGCAGTTTTCAGTCCATTCATCTACAAATCAGCCTATATTTCTCACCCAATAAATTACTTCGTACTAAGAGGTAAGGTGTTTATACACTCTAGCTAACTGAGGAGTGAAATGCCATTACATCCAATCCTTTACTAAGACAAGGCCTACTCAAGAGGCAGCACTGCTATAGGACACCACACACTAAATACAATGCATTGTAGAACAATTTGTCAAGGTATGGACTAGAACGGCATTTAAATTCCCTGAAACAGCATGTAGTGTCTTAAGTTCCCCTATGGAACAATTAGTGAAGCTATTGCTAAAATCTGTGAAGCTACTTCTATTTGACAGAAGGTGTACAAGCTATTACATTAATATAACCTAAGGCTGCAATATAGCATGCAATTATTGTAACACCTGACAGGATCTAAATTGCTAGGTACACCAGTAATAATGACAACCAAACCATCATAATTTTAGTATTTTTTTTCTAAAATTGGGTACATTTTAAACATTTCATCCTTAACAACCCTTCTAGTACCAACCCATCCTCCATAAGAGGAGGTTATTTCAGGTGATGATACAGAATAAACTATTTGAAAGCCCTTAGTAAAGGCAGTCTTAGCAGGCAGTCTGGAAGGCAAAGTACAATTAGTGTTTAAGGAAATGCAGGATAACTAAAAAAAATATGGTAAGAACACACATATTTAAGCAAAAAACATGTCAGGGCATATAAAGTAGTTCTCTAAGCGGCTGTACTTGTTAAGGGTGTGTATAAATACAGCTCCCAATGCAAAGGCGCACACACACAACTCATGAACTTGGTGGAGACTGCTCAAAAAGGCTACATTTTGATGGGTTTTCAAATTCTTTATTATTTGTGGAGGAAGAATTGCTACTAGAAACTTTTCTGTGGCTAGAGTTCTACAAGCACACTCACAGCAAAGTTTTGACTGGTGGGTAGGGAGCTGTTTGACTGTTACACAATAGGTGGGTTTAATGCCTTGGTGCCTGTCATGTATTGAATTTTGACCTGACAATACAAGATTCTCAGCTATAAATGCAGACTGGCATACGACTCCACAGAGCCAACTGTTAGTTGTGTACTTTAAATAAAACCTGAGTTTGTGTAAATGATGTCATTACAATTACATTTGTTTTTCCTAGACTACATAAAAAATGGAATGTCCAAGATGTATCAATAAGACAATCCTATGCCTATCTATTTAGAAATAAAATCTGTTAGGTTTTGTGGGACTAACTGTCAGATAAGTGTGCCCAGCATCCTAGTTCACTGTGGATTTTAGCTGCAACTTCCATCAATCCCTGTCAGCATGAATAATGGTTGGAATGATGGAGTTTGTAGTCCAGGGCCTCAAGGAGTCATCAGGTTGAAAAAACTAATGTATAGGAATGTAGCCTGTACATCCCATTTATTTAACACAGTGTTTTATAGTGATAATATTTCAAATAGTGTTTGAACACTAAATGCTTGTTTACTGTCTTCTGAAAAGGAAACCAGGTTTTAGACATAAAACATCCTTTGAGCCATTTTTTTTCTTACAGGAAGTTATTAAAATCCTTTTATTCTTGCATATTTTCTTGGGGAGCTCTCTGATGAAACATTGACTAATTAGCTATATATTTTATACTTTGAGCACATTCTCATTTAAAACTTTGGAAATCAAAATTTGTCAGTGAAACAGAAACTCAGTTTATTATAAATGACCAGCTCTCACAAAAACTGCATGCAAGTGAGTTAAGTATAAATTTCTTTTGAAAAAATGCAGTTGGCAAAGCTTCATCTGTCTTTGACTGTCTGCACAGGGTGCATAGTTCTGAAGAAGAAATACCATCAAATTCAAAAATAAAAGAAAGGGACTGTCTCACTGGGATTTGTCATTTACTCTGAATTTCCCCCTTTTATAATCCCATATGGGGGTACACAGAACACCATAGTGGCCTCATTCCATCAAAATGATTACTGATCAAAAACAGTAGAAACATTACCTGAGAAGGTGGAAATACAATGAGGAAAGTATGGTGTATATGAAATGTGTTCAGCAAAAAAATAGATCCATCCATCCACTGACCTCAGAGATGGCCTAAGTTCTTTTACTGCTTGAGGTGAAGGACAAAATAGCAGCCAAGTCAACAGATGAGTCTTACTTTAGTACCTGTGATGAGGAAGCCTTATCCACCACATCTGAAGACAGCAGGCTAGCTTAAGTGGCAAAGCGCAAGTTGTATGGTTCACACAAGCCTGTCCTCCAACAACTTTTCACCATTCCCTGCCTTCCAGGAATGGCTGCCCCATTCTGCTTAATGGCAAAGCCAGTCTAATATTAGTGAATTAGTATTATGAAGACTACTTATAAATATCAAAATTAGTCAAGAGGATACCCAATAGTGATCCTCCTGTAACAATGGAATATCCATTTAGACTTGTCTTGTCCTTGTAATTAATGTGTGTGTGTGTGTGTATTCGTTTGAATTGCTACAATTTGGTCCAATATAAATTGGGGTACAAAGTAAGCACACAGCCAGTGCTAGTTCCATAGATATCAGAAATCTGCCACCACCAAATTTTAACTAACAACAACAAACCCCTCGTATTTCTGACATTCAGTAAGCAAGCAACTCCTGAATAGTCAGTGATAACTATCATGGATTTCCAGGTACTTGGAGGACAAAGAATATAGGTTTCATTTATCAGCAGGTATTCCCTTTGCTTTAGACCTGTGATGAAACCTCAGAGCCATCAGTAAATGCTGTTCAAATATTTGGCAGGGGCTTCTTTCTCTACTAGCTGGAACCTTTTTATATGGGCTTGGGAATAGCTTCCTTATATCCACAAACAAAAGTCAACTGTAAATATTTCCCCAAGATATCCTAGAAGAGATAAAGAAGAGCAAACATTGTCACATCTACACAATAATGCTGGTTTATACACCAGATTAACTGAATGAAAAATTTGAGCAGTGAAAGAGAGTTCAAGAATTTGAAAATGATTCACTTTTGCTCTCCACATTCCCTATCTGTTATTTTGCTAGGGTGCCATTTTCTTTATTAGGTCTGGAAACAGTGAGATGACAATACTGGGAGTCATACTGAAAGCTGCATCTACACTGCTTTAACTGCCATGGGAGAGAGTAGGTTCTAAATTCTGTTTCTTGTGCTGTTCTTCTTCCTTAACACCACCCCTACTCTCTTCTTTCCTTTCCTTTTCTCTTAAAGAAAAAAGATAGAGGGGCTCTTTTTTTCTTTTTGTTGTCCTTGCAAAGTACATAATGGGAACGATTTATGAACCTAGCCTAGCATAGCTCCATTAGTATAAACAGACATTTTATATTTACATGTACTCTCTGTAAATGTATGTGTATGAAAGCTCTTCTTTTGAAGAAAAAAGTGGGATTTTAAAAAAAGGTTTGAATTATATAGGCAAGGAAAGGTAGGGTTGCTTCTCTTTGTCCTATTTTATATTGTATTTAAAATACAATATAAAATTGTGCTTATAGATTGCTCCTGCATCTCCATGGGGAGATGCTGGACAGCTTTCAAAGAAGTAAATATTACCAATACAGTAACTTGTACTGGTGAAATATGGGTACCATTTGAGAAGTTATGGCCCCCAAATTTAATTTTTCCAAAGCTCTAGATGTTTTATCCAGGCCCAATGTAGATGAAATGAATGGAGAAGGAAACTAGTTTAAGACATTTGATGTTTAGCCTCATCTTCCCCTGGAGGAGATACAGCTTTGGATAGAGGTTACCTGAGAATTCTGGGAACCAGTTTCAGCCCTTGGGCCAGAGGCTGTCCTCCACTGTGATAAAGCATTTTGTGATACACTGTGATACAATATTCCCTTGGCACTGTCTTCTCCAAGCTGAGTAGCAAGTGGGGACATCTCAGCTGATGTACAGTGATACACAAATCATAGAGGCAAAGATGTAAGTTATAACCACAAGAAAAGAGGTGTAGCTTTAGAAAGGGGCAAGATGAGAGCATTATCCTCCCAGTGAGAACTTTGCCCTCTTAAAGGGAATGTTCCTTCACTCCTCAGATTTCTAGGCTTGCAGTAACATAAAACCTCAGTTGAGCATTTAGAAATACGGTTCAGGTAGAACCAGCGGTTTTAGTGTTGGACTACAATTCAGGAGACCAGGATTCAATTCCCAGCTCAGCCATGAAACCCACTGGGTGACCTTGGGCAAGTCACACGCTCTCAGCCTCAGGAGAAGGCAATGACAAACCTCCTCTAAACAAATTCTTGCTAAGAAAACCCCATGATAGGTTTGCCTTAAGGGCACCATAAGTCAGAAATGACTTGCAGGCACACAACAAAAACAACAACAGTCTAAACAAAAGAGTATCTAAAGCAAACTTGCAAAGGGAATGGAAACAAACATACATACATACATACATACATACATGAGTCTAAGTATGAATGATTTTCATAGTCTCACTCTCTGCAATGCTAGAATTTTGAAGAGTGTAGAGAAATTTCATTTGTGGGGCAGAATTCTTAAATGGAGGAACAATGACCTCATCTTTCAATATGTTACACCCCATCTCTCAACATGGTGTAACAACTTTCCTCCCAGTACTTGCACTTGTGGACTAAAAAAAAATGAACTGGGAAGAAAAAAGATATCTACATGAACTTACATTTGCACTGAGCTGGCAATTTTGACATGGTTCATCATGTGCTTTCACAAGCTGTAACCTTCTTCAGGTTAAATTCCTCTGCATAGTTCTACTAAACTTCAACATCCATAATCTTTGGCACTTCATTTGAAAATACTGTCAGGGGCATCCTGGGAGTCAACAAAATAAGGATATAGTCAGCAGCAGTTGCCTTGGCAACTGTAATGCAGCAAAAGTAAAATGTCTTTGCAGAGGGCAACATGGTTGCAATTCATGGCTTTTACAAGGATATAACTGAAAAGAAAATGACACATGCATGCATTTGCGCGCGCGCGCGCGCGCGCACACACACACACACACACACTTTACTTGATATCCTGAAGCAAGAAAACAAACAGTTTTCTTTTTAACTCAACCAAATAGTTGGCTTGAATGGGCAAAATCTCACAATAAACCAATTATAAACTCATTTACCTGACAGCAATTCCATTTTCTCTCAATGAAACTTCCTTCCAAATTAGCACTGTTAACAGCCAACATTGTTATTTGATATTGATCCTCCTTGATCCTAAATTTAATACATGAACGTAGGGACCAGAGGCTGCATCAATCCTCTCCAGGGTTTTTAAAAGGACCTCTCCAAGGTGCTGAACATTGGGGGTGATAGAGTTCACCACAGTGAATAATTCCTTTACTGTCCAGGTTAAAATGTAGAGGAGAGTCACTGCCCATCTGATATAGGAGCCACCAGCCCACATTAGTAGGAACTGTCATGCCACTTATTATATAACCAAAGGGTCATTTTGCCTAAATCTCTCTTTCTGTCAAAAAACTATGCAACATGGTTACATTCTGGGCTCCCTTCCAGACTGCCAGACTTCAGTAATCTGTACCAATCCTGCCACTCCTCATTGACCTTGAGTAAAAGGGTCCATTATTGGTATTAGGAGAGCAGGAGCCACCCTGAAGCCATCCTGGTTGAGTGTGCCAAGCGTATTGGATCAACAATTGCTTTAAATCAGGGAAAGGCTACACAAAAAAGTCAGCCAAATAAAACCCTAAGAGTGTTGCAACCAAACCCCCATCCCCATCCAAACCATATTGCTGAATTCTGGTAAAAAAATATGTCACTGACTTGCTGTTGCAATTTATAAATTGCCATCTGAAGCAAACTTTTTCCTGCTCACTTTAAAGAGGGGTGTGTGTGTGTGTGTGTGTGTGTTGCCAACAATTTTGGCAATATAGAGTATGTGAGTCAAATATCAGCAATTCAGTATGGTGAATTCTGGAAGTGCCCCACCCACCACCTGTTTAATTTATGGGGGAAGTTTCCTCCATCCCCTGGTTTAAATTATGTCACAGCCTTTAAATGTCCAGGGCTTAGCTTGGAAAAGGACAATGTAGTGCAATAGCCGATGAATGTATTCTTTTTCAAAACCCAACCAGCACATCTGTTTAATGGGCGGAACAGCTACAATACCATTTTAATGCAGACTCTTTCCAGCAAGTTTAATCAATGCCTAATTTTATCTTACCTAGACTTTTTAAATGCCATGCCTGGTGTTATCAATAAGCCTGTTCACAGTTGTACCCTAAAATGTCATGCACCTCCTGTGGTGTGTCACTTCTTACTTGCTTCCTTGCTCAAGTGCTTTTAGAAAGAAATGAACCTTTCTCTGATAAATATCAGCTTATAAATTTTAATGCTTTGCTTCATCCTAATTTGCAAAGTTCCATACTGTTGGTCCAGAAGATATTTTTAAACCCGGCAAACTGCATTTGAAACAGGAGAACGGAACTCTAGATTCCGAGGATTTGCTTCCTGATTTCTGAACCTTGTGTTGTTTCCTCTGTGTGTGAATCTGATTCTTGAAAGCATCTCATGGTTGTAAAGGGGCATCACTATGGGAGTACAGGGGGTATGGACCATACCAGGTGACACTCTAAGAGGGGTGACACCACTGCTTCCTAAACATCTGCTTTTTGGCAGAAATGGGCTGTGACATTCACTTGCATCCCTATAAAATGCTGAAGAGATAGTATGAGTGGGATGGGGCTCCATGGGAAGAGAAAGGAGAGGCCCACTTTTTTTTAAATAAATTTTTTTTTCTTTAAAGCCATCACATCTTACAAAAATTTCATTTTAATAATATGAAACAATGCATGTGGAACTACATTTAGGCTGCATGTATGATATGGTACTTGAAAGATATAATTTTAATTTGGCTAGTTCTTTCAGTGTTACATGGGAATTATGATTTATATGAGTAACATTAGTACAAAAATTCTATGGATTCTGTATGGTTTGATATGAGAGAAGGTCAATGGGGAAGGGTGACACCATGAGTTACCGCACCAGTTGATGCCATCCCTAGTGACACCACTGGTTGTGCAGATTCAGGATTAACTACTGGTCAGAGCTCAGAAAACGTACTTAGCCTAGCTGGCAGGACTTGTAATCTTTAAAAAGCAACTTCTCCAGGCTCTGAGGAGGATCAACAAATCTATTTCCACTCAATGGGTATATCCACCCTACACAGTTATAGCACAGTTTGATACTATTTTAACTGCTGTGGTTCCATCCCATGGAATCCTGGGATTTATAGAATGGTGAGGTAGTTTGGCTCTCTTTGAACTTTACTGAACTACAGCATTAGAACTCTCCAGCAAAGAATTCTATTTGACAAAGCTACAAACCCCAGAATTCTGCAGGCAATTAAAGTGGTATAGATATTGCCTTTCCTAGTTTTTATCCATACTTTGTTCCATTCCACTTCCATTTTCATCTGTGATTTTTTTTAGTCATCTCAAAGTTCTGTTGATATATTTGTGTCTGTCTGTGTAGCATTTAAATGGACATTCTACCTCAGTGTTCACATTTCTATAAGTTTAAGCTGCAGAGAGTTTGATTCAGTACACAGAGAAATGTCAAATGTTAGATAAAGTAAGTTTGAATCTGTGTGTTTGTTTGACAGCTGGGTCCAGACTAGTCATGCATACATCATGTCCATTTAAATCAATTGCACTAAAAATAGTTGTTTCTAATTTCAGTTCCTAAAGGGTCTATTCTAAATATAGCTAAGTTGGATCCAACTTATTACATGCAACAAATTGCCCAAATTCTTCATGTATCTCACTCTATAGCTTCTTCCTATATTACAGTTTAAATATACAGTTTAAATATACACTCAAAAGATTTCAACTGCTTAATTTAAAAGGTACTGTGACAACATGTTTTCGAAGGAAGGAAGGAAGGGAGATTTGTAACACTTTTAAGAGGAACAGATTTGTTTTGTCACATGTATTGTTGATTACAATCCACATCCTCACACACTTACTAATTTTGTGGCTTACAATCTACAAAAACTCATGTTAAAATGTTACAGGATTTCTCTTTTTAATCCTTTTTTTTGAATATTAAAATAGATCAACACAGCTACCTCCATGACGTTTGCAAAGATGTGTATCACACAGCTATACTCTTGTAAATTCAGATTGTCTCAGTGGAAGACCCAGCATTGCTCTGCATTCTGATAAAACCAGTGTAGTGTGAGACAAATGTGTCTCAGATGTGTTATGTTCCTCTCAGTTCATACCTCATGTATATCTTGTTCCAAATACTAGCTCAATCATACATGGAAACTGACTTTTATTAAACTAATGCTGACCGTTAATGCTTTGAACACTTCTAGCACAGCCTAAATAAGATGCATTATTTAGAGTAATTTTTCACATAGCATTTTGGTAACTTTTTTTTTTACTCATTGATAGCAGATTCACTAGCAGTCCATGGGAAAGGTACAGCATTCATCATGTCAGGTAATATATGCCAGACTTAAAGTAATAGTTCATTAAAAGTCCATTATTCTAGGCTTAAAAGCACCGCCTGAATGTATTTTTTTTTCCCAGTCATATCTTCCCTGAACAGGGCATGTACAACAAGCAGATCTGTTATTCATGGATGGCAGACAAAACCGGGTCTGGACCCCAGCACGGACTTCACAATGCTGACTCCCAACCCCATTCCTCTTCATAACTTTACTGAAATTGTTTTATGTCATATAAAATAAAACAACTGTAATAAATGGGTGGCAAGACTGTTTCTGTTTGATTTCACTTTAATTGCAAATATTCCCCAATGCGGAGCTTTGAATCTTACAGTAGATTATGGGTGGAATTCAGTTGGTAGTTTCAACTACAGTATACCCACTGACACAGCACTTATGTAAATGGCATTAATTCAATTAATCTACTCTAGTTGGTCCTACCAACAGCATTCAGCCCTGAATGTCTATCAAGGAAATGGGGAATGGTTCATTCTCCACAAGCTATATTAAATCATCTTGCAGTATTCATATCCCAGGGCAGTCATGAGGACTAAGCAGGTACCTTGATGCCAAAGCCAATGCAAAAAGAACTCTGCAGTAGGGATATGCACATATATTTTCCCCATCTCCATATCTAGTCCATACACAGTTCTGTGGTTTTTTTCTCTTTGTTTTTATGGGATAAAATCCATTCCTGCCTTGACTTTTTCATCCAAGTAAAACATGTCCACATTGTTTCAATGAATAATGCCATTGACTAAAGCAGATATAAGGAGCGTTTTGCCTGCATCTGATCTCTGTGTTTTTTTTCTAGGCTTTTTCCCCACACATGTCCATGCCTGTATATCAATGTGAGTTTTCTGAAGCACATATTGTGCTTGGCCCATGGAGAATCCAGGAAGTATGGCCAGATAATCCCAGAGACAATATGTGCTTCAGAAAATGCACACTGATGTACAGTGGCTTTGAAAACATCATTAACTAAACTATGTGATGATCCAGTGCTTAAGGATGCCGTTACTGTGTTGCTAAAACTACTGAATGGAACAATAATTTGGTTTCACTCAGTGCATCAGTCTTTGGCCACCAATGTGATGGATTGGAGAAGACAAATCAGTAAATTATTATATGTAATCAATAAATGATAATAATATATCATTTTATGAAAGCCAGTGAAGTGCTTTTATGATTTATGCCACTAAGCAGGATATATTTTAATGATGCAGAAGAGCTGTGTGGGCACACCATTTAACTGAGCAAAGAACTGTCAGCATCTTGCATACTACTGGTGCTTTAAAAAGAAGTAGAACCAGTCATCATTATGAATAATCACAATAGGTAAGTGTTATACTGAAGGGAAGTGAACACCCAAGAGGAAATCAGCTTGCAACACACCTGGAGGTAACAAGATCAACCCCAGTCATTTTGCTGCCTGGGTAAAGATGAGATGGTGCCCCATAACATTCTTTGTACAGAAGCCAAGTGGACATGCACTTAATTAGATAATGTGCTCCATTACACTATTGACAGCAGGCTAGTTTAGGGGTTCTAGGACAAGCCATGTGACATATGCAACAGATGGTAATGGATAGGGGGCTTCCACAGCTACCATTCCTTGTATATTCCACATGAGGCAGTGGATTTACTCTGCCTAATAGTAGGGGCAGCTCTGGAAGGAAAAGGTGAATTACCAATGAAAATACTGTCATTGTGGGATTTCTTTAAAAAATCTATTCCACTTTTTAAATAAGGATCTCAAGGTAGGCTATGTGATTCAACTCTATTGTTAGCCACATAACAACCACATAAAGTTCAATCAAGATACAAACTTGCTAAAGATGATTAGAGTTTTAACTCTGGTACCTCTCCCCCATCTTAGTCTGATACTGTATGCACCACACCATACCAGTTGTCACTAGGATTCCCACGTAAGGCCAGTGGTACCTTATACAGTCTCATGTAAAGTAAGTGACCCCTGGCCACTTGCCTACTTACTCGCTGTCCTTCTACTCTAATAACTGGTCCTGACAAATCACTGTTTCTTTGTAATTTCGACACCCCTTTGTTGACCAAGCACTTGCAAACAATCAGGTTAATCTCTTCCATGCACTTCCCTCTGAAAGGAAGACTCAGCAGGCTTCTGAAAATGCCAACTCATTCCTGAAGACTCAGCCACAGTGCTGTTTGCCAGCTGTGTCACATGAAAGGAGCTTAACTGGTATTAGCAATAGTAGGCATTGCTGTAAAATTCATAATATTCTAGTGGTAAAGTGGTACCTCAGTAGCTGCTTTTCACCTCTCAGCTTTGAAGGAAAGAATGGAAGAGAAAAATTATGCACATCACCTCCTTCTAATAACTTTTATCCTTTGATCAAACAAAAGGCAGAAGCTGGAATTAAATATAACTTTTATACACCAAGGGTTACCAAACCACCGGGAGGGGAAGGGCTGATTTTTTTTTTTTTCCTGTAAGTTTGGATGGATTTGGAGGGTTTTTTTTTACTTACTTGTTGTCAGATCTGTTGCCAGAGACTAAACAGAACTGATTTTATTTATTTATCCACCTCAGCCAGATTTTGGTCAGCTAACATTTAGGTAAATAAGTAGCTTTTACATTGTCTTCCATCATTCATCACTCACATCTGCCTAAACTCTGGGAATAACACCATGGTCCAAACCAATCCACTAGGGATTGTAGTAAGTCTTCCCTAAGTATGCTTAATTTTGGATCTAATCAGTTTCCTATCTTTTGCATAGCAACAGAGTACAACTCACCATTGGGAAGTATGTTAGGGTCCTCTGGTCTTGGGAATCTGAGAGTAAAATAAGTGTGTGTATATATTTTCCACACTCGTAGAAGATTTGGTATATTTCATTCAAATGACATGATCTGTACAACTGTGATGAGTAATGCTTATTGACACAATCAGGGGCTTCCCTTTGTAACATCACTCTTGTAAAGTCACAAGGGGCATCACAAGGGATCATCCCTAGGTTAAAGGGTTTGGTACTGAAATCTCAAGGGCTTGTAATCTTGATCTTGCAGCCCTAGAAAAACCTCTGATCATGTTAGCTATGTAGGTGCAAACTACAGACTGACAATCTCAAGAACCATCCTCTCTCTCATTTTTTTAATTTATTTGTTTTGGAAAGCTTTTCATTTAAGCTATATAGTTAAATAAAAAGTACAGAAAATGAGAAGATAAAACGAAAAACAATAAAAGAGAGGGAAAGTTGGAAGGGGTATATCTGAAGGACCTCATGTTGCCAAGCAAGCCTGCCTGGGCTCTAAAATTTTTAGGAGAGGTCCTTCCCTCCATTCCATCATCTTTCCTGCATATCTGTGGGGACATAGAAGAGAGCCTTTCTCAGTGGGCTGATCCCAGGCTTTGGAACTCCTTCTCTCCTATTTATCTACATGCATTTGCATGCATTTGCATACTTTCAAACTTCTAGGTTGGCAGAAGCTGGGACTAGTGATGGGAGCTCACCCCATCAATCAGCACCCAGGCCTCAAACACCCAACCTGCTGATCTTGCAGTCAACAGAGCTGGTGTTTTAATCATAAACCAGACTTGGAAAATTGTAAATATTTGCAATTCACATTTGCACAGCACCATTACAGCATCTTCAAATGCTCCCCAAACCTGACCTTAGAAGCCAGGCAGCAGCAACAACCAAAGGAGTCTTAACACACTGGAGAGTGGGATGCTGATCAATTATGTGTCCAGCCCTCTGACACCTGCAAGACTTGGTGCAAAAAAGCAGTTGAGACAGGACCCTTGCTTTTCACACCATTCCTCACTAGCAGGAGGGGACTAGATGTATTATCATACAAACATCCCCCCTTCCAGCACCTTGAATGCCTTCAGTTGGTGTGGATGTCTGGCTTCTAAAGTGAGGAAGGTTTTTTGGTGGTGGGGAGATCAAATCTAAAAAGATCAAAGACCAAGATGAAGGTTACAAAATTACACAAACTGTTCCTATGAGAGAATTAAAGAAGAGAGTCCATCATTCCAGAGGCTGACATGAGAACCTCTGCCATGATGACTGTTGTCTGAATCATTACTGACACACTCCGTAAGTGGTAACCAAATACTGTAAATATTTTCAGTCATTTCTGTATTAACATTTTAGATCAAGCACTTAATTTCTCCATCATTCCAAATATACATCTTATAATTCTTCACTTGTCCAAAAATAAACTAAGAATTAATGTCCAGCTTGCAGATATTTCTAACTGAGCAAACTAAAAATTATAAAGTTAAAAGGGTCCACAAAGGTCATCTAGTCCAGCTCCTTGCCATGCAGGAATATACAAATCAAGCACTCCTGAGAGATGGCCATCCAACTTCTGTTTAATATGTTGCAAAGGAGAGTGGGGCTGCTGCCACACTGCAGAAATAAAGCAATTTGACACCAATTTAACTTCCATGGCTCAGTGCTATGGAATCCTGGGATTTGTACTTTGTCTTGGCACCAGGGCTATCTGACTGGGAAGGCTAAATACCTCACAAAATTACAAATCCTAGAATTTCATAGCATTGAGTCATGGAAGTTAAAGTGATATCAAAGTACTTTATTTCTGCAGTGTGGCAGCAGTCTCAGTCTCTTGTATAAGCAAATAGGTCTTTCTTTAGCAAGTTCTTCCTAATGTTTAGGTGCTTTTTTATGGTGAATATGTTTTAAATTATTTTAAATTAATGTTTTAGCTGGACTGGTCATTTAGAGCTGTTAAACTTTTGTATTATGCATTGTTTTAGCTATTTTGTTTCACTTTACATTGTAAGCTGTTTTGATCCAATATTGGGAGAAAAGTGGGATATAAACAAAATAAATAAATATATGTAATCTCTCTTCTTGTAATTTGCATCCATTGGTTCATGTCCAAGCTTGCTCTATCTTCTAGTTGGCATCTCTTCATTAATCCCTTATGCATTACTTGTTGTCATAATTAATAAATAATTAAATTGGCTGAATAAGAGGTATGGCTTGTGTGTCCTTTAGTTAAGCTCCACTTTTCTAGAACATTTGACCAGAAATCTCCCATCAGTGGGGAAAACTACCACAAATATACATGTGTACCAAGGACATCACAGCCACACCAGTAGAAGACACTTAAGCTGAAATTAATGGCCAAGATCCTTATTTGGGACAGTAATGTATAACGCTCCCCATGAAGAGCTACACATTACTTGCCTTGTGTTGAATGGCAATGCTGCAAAACTGGCCTTAGAAGACATCCATGTGCAATATGCTCATCCACCTAAAATTTGCATCTTCATGCATAATGGCAGTGTGTGCAAAATTCCACTTCTGTAACCTTGAATTGAATAAGGATGTTTTCCATGAGACAATAATGTCCAACCACTTACACAAGGGAACTTATTTGTGCATAAAATAGTACCAAACTTGTGACTGTCATGTGTAAGTTGCCTTCTGGTGAAGCATTTTAATTTAAAGAAGACTTGGCTCATTCACACTACAAAATTGTAGTGCTATTATTCCACTTTAACTGCCCAGGCTCCATCCTATGGAATCCTGGGATCTGAAGGTTCAAAAGGGGCATTTAGAATGTTCAGCCTGAGAACTTCATCAGACTATTAGTCCCAGGATTTGATAAAAAGGTTTCTATAGCAACTGGAATAATCACACTATAATTGCATAGTGTGCATGGTCCCCTGGACAGCCCTTCAGACAGTGACTATCCTCTCTAAAGTAGGATGTGGGGCTATCCTGAGCACTTGTCTCCACACATCTACCTACTCAGTTACTAACAAATAAAAAATCATAGGGTGGGAGGGAATAAGATGGGAGGGACACCAAAACTGAAAAAGCAGACATTCTTCTGTGCAAAACTGCAGATGTTTGAGCTGGTTGTGACATAAACCATTGATTGCTTTGAAAAGATCTGCAGAATTTAGCATACAGGAATACCAACCCACTCAATAAGCTTAATGAGCCCCTTTTCCTCCCCCTCCTCCCCCTCCATTTTCTATTATTAAATGCACAGCAGGGCCCCAATACTTTCTGTTCTTTCTGTTCCTCCTAGGCCAGAGTGTTCTTTCCTGAACTACAAGAATGGGGTGATACCTTGTTATACTGTACAGGCGGTGTGGGGGGGGGGGGAGAGACATTCTGATTTTCCCCTTGGCACACCACCTTACATGAGTAGTCAAGGCATGCTTAGATTAACTGATTTCTGTTTTCAGTAAACCCATGAAATAAATTAACTGTGGTACTCTGCCTCAATAGTAACTTAACCCAAAGAAAATCAGCTCTGTCGATGTGCCATTTTGATTACAGAGAAAAACAATGCATTTCAGAGTAGACAGTGTTTGCCATGTGGATGTCAAAAGAACCTTAAATTACATTTCAATCAAGTGAAAAGGGAGAGCCTACAAAACCTAGTATATACAGGTGTTATCTGATTATACTGTATATCCTTCTCAATTTGTGGACAAATGTAATCTCGGATGCTGCACGTTTTTTGGCTTTTCCCTGGCTTCCCCTTGCAAAAAGTGATTTAATAAACTTGTTTTGCATTCCCTGGGCTCTTCTTGTGGCATAATGTAACATGTGGTGTCAGATTTAATCTTAATATGGCAGATACAGTAAAGTTCCTGAATATTAGTGAGGCAGAACTAATGTAGCAATGTGTGCTACATCAGCCTCCAGGTGTTAGTGGACTGCAAGTCCCAGCAGCCCTAACCAGCATAGCCAATGGTGATGTTAAATGATCTTTGGGTTCCCACTGCTTAGCATATCGATGTTGAATGCAGAATGCCTCTAAATTGGCATGTACAGAACCATAGACTTGTAAACATTTAAGTCTGCAGCCAATGAATGTGCAAACCATGCCATCCAGGCCTCACGTGTTTCCTCTTTTTATTTTGTGTGGTCCACTTTATACATGAATATGGCAAGCATAATTACAAAGGTTTAAACAATTTACAATATTAAATACATAAATTACTGCATATTTTATTCTGGATTGAACATGTATACAGTCTCACAAAGTTCCTCACACTCCACCAAGACAGCACAATGTTTGCAGAAAACTTTCTGCTCATTGGACACAACCTCAAAGCCCTATATAAAAGTATAATATAAATGCAAACAAATAATACAAAGTCCACTATAAGCAATTTTCCTTTTCCTTTTCTCCTAGATTCTTACATTCAAACAGAGGCAGCAACTGCATAAGAGCAAGGGGGCAATTTTCTCACACAATCCTTCCTCGACACACAAGGTACAACCCCAACAAACATACACACACATACCATGCCTGAATATCTCCCTTTTCCTCTGTGATCCCTCTCAAAATGGTGACAAGAACTAATGTCACCTAACTGCCCTGGTGGCACAGTGGTTAAATGCCTGTACTGCAGCCACTCATTCACAAACCACAAGATTGTGAGTTCAGTATTAGCCAGGGGCTGTGGGGGGGGGGGGGATTAGCTTACCCTTTGTAAACCGCTTAGGGAGTGCTTAAGTGCACTGATAAGCAGTATAGAAATGTACTTCCTAGTGCTATTGCCATTTTGAGAGGAACATCAGATGAAAATGGAAGTATTTTGAGGGTAGTACAAAGTGATGGAGTGCATGTGGGGAAGGGGTGGTGGTCTTTTAGCATGTATTCATGTATTTGGAGGGCTATCTGCATGATTTGGGGTTATAAATCTGCTGAAATTTATATGTTAAAAATGGCTTGGGGAATCAATGAGGGCTTCAGGCATCATAAAAGTGGGGTCCAGGGCGATGGGCCACATTATGCTCATCTCTTTATTAAAATTGTTTTATCTTACTCAGTGTGACAAGCCTAGATCTTATCTCTGGTAAATGCAGTTCCACTTCTCTTTTCTCCTCTCCTCTCCAGCAGTCTCTCACGCTTTTTCTTTTTGACTTGAACTAGCAAGTGTAGCCTCTTTGTTAGGGTTTTCCTAACTATTGGCCCAAAACAATATTTTATAGAGGTTACAATACCCATCTTTGGCTAGTTCTGCTCAAGTTGTCACTGCCCTTAGGGGAGAAGATGGTCCCCTTCCTCCACTCTCTGGCTGGAAGAAAATCCCACTGATAGGGTGGCAAGCATGAGGCAGAAATGAGCAGTTTTCATGCACTCACATTCCATTCATCTTCACACCAATGCATTCCTTTTCCCAGGACTGTCACTCCCATCCTCTCATATACGGTTGCCATAAGTCAGCAGCTCCAAACTGGGACAAATGTAGGACAAATGTAGGACAAGATTTACAAATGTAGGACGCATTTTTAAAAATGGAGGACACACCCAAAAAATAATGTTTTTTTAAAAAATGTTAATATAAATGCATGTTTCTTAGACATGGTCAAAATGGAGGACACTTTGTTATTTAATGACAAAATTAAAATAAAATAAAATAACCAAGGCTGGGTTGACTATATTTAAAAATAAAATAAAATAAAATAAAATAAAATAAAATAAAATAAACCAAGGCTGGGTTGTATATATTTAAAAATTAAAAAAAAAACTTTCCCTCCCCCTGGCCCAGAGGCCTATCCTCCTCCTTTGCCTCCTCCTCCTCCTCTTACACCTTTGCCGCCACCGCCTCCTCCTCCTTTGCCTCCTCTTCCTCCTCTTACTTCTCCTTTGCCTCCGCCTCCTCCTCCAAGGCTCCTGACACTGGCCAATGGCAGACTGGGCTGGAAACTAGGCCAGCCCCTGCTCTTCTGCCATTGGCCAGAAGGCTTAGGAGGCGAGCGCTGCCCCTTAAGCCCTGCGCGCAAGCGCGCACTGCTGCCGGCTGTGGCCCAGGCAAGTGCCGCGGGCTGCGCAGCAGCTGCACTGGGGGGGAGGTGGAGGAGGAGCGGTGGAGGCGGGGGGCAGCGCGGCCATGGAGGAGGAGGAGGAGGAGGAGGAGGAGGAGGAGGAGGAGGTCGGTGGTCGGCCAACCGTGTTAGCGGCCATGGTAATGGCCGCATGAGCATGCCCGGCTTGGAGGCTGGGCTCAGGACAAAGGCCCCAATTGGGGGGGAACTGGGCCGGGCGGGCAGGGCCCCCCCCCAAAACTGGGTTTGTCCCTGGGGCCGCCGGGATATGGCATCCCTACTCTCATACCAAGCAGTTCCACAGAACTGACCTTGATACTCACAGCCCATATTTGCTCCCCTTCTCAATTGCTCATTGCTCAGCTCCAAGAAAGATAAAAAGGCTTTCCACCCAGCATCAGTGTAGCATATCCCATTATCCAGGATACAAAGCATCTTCTAAATATACATTCACAAGCATGCCAGGAGTGATGATTCTGACACCTTGACACACCTCCATATTACAGAGGAACAGTGACTCTGCCAGTGTCATCCTTATGCTAAAGTAATCTAACCTCAGTTATTTAATTCATTTTAGCAAAGATCCCCCCCATCCCTTAAAATTGATGACTGCTGTCTCTAACCTATTCATTTTAGCTGTCCTCCCACTCTTTCCCATTCCTGGTCTTTCTGACAAAGAAACAAAAGCCTTGGAAATATGAAAGATGATCTTTGAAGTCTCTTAGTGGAGCAAGAGCATTACTCAGTCCCTCAAGAAAATTTGGAGCACACTCCGTGGGAGGAAGTCAGCAGTCATCTCTTTTTTTAAGCACCTGTCATAGTTTCACTACCTTTTGAGGCTCACTGTGGGCTCAGTGTGGACATAATTTGGTACTGTTTATGGTGGGGGAAGAATTTTTTACCTGTTCCAATTTTAACCCCCTTAAATCTGAATATAGTGTCCCTAAATGTGTCATGCTCAAGCCTAATTGAAGGCAGAGATTGGGAAGTGAAGCTATGGACTATACAGGTCATGCTCATTGGGGATACTTGGAGTTGTGATCTAAAAAAATAACTTGTCAAACCTCTGTTTTACAGATCAGTGATTTACATTCAGCAGGAGTGCATGGCAAAGTTCAAACACAAGGGGAGGGGATTCTGCATATCTGGTTTATGTAGTTTTTTAAAGTATGACACCAACATTCAGATGATCTTAAACTAAAGACAGAAGAGACAATGGCACAAATCAATGAAGAATTGTGAATAAAAAGGCTGCCCAAACTAATGAGTGGACTTTTTCCTTGTTTTAGGTGGGATACAGACTGCCCCTTTCCCTGATGGATCAGAGCCTGAGCTGCCACAGTGGCAGCCCCGGAGGCCCTGATCCGCCACTTTTCCAGGCCTCAGGGAAGTGGCAAAAGTGGCCTGGAAAGGGATGTCCTTGGGGCTTCATGCCCCAAGGACACCCCAACAGTGGCGGGGAGAAAAAGAAAGGGGCCGCTCAGCCCTTCTCTTCTGTATCGCTGGCATGGCCATGTAAAGGCCACACCAGCAATACACACGGTGAAAGGAGCCCTGTAGTGGCGCAAGTACGTAACGGCCACGCTGCACTATTTGGACATAGCACAGCTGTCATGTCAAAATGGTTGTGCCCATGTAGACCAGGTGACGCCATTTTGATGTACGGAGTACGTGCTAGGGTTAGGGAGCGTCTGTAAAGGATGCTCCAAGGCAACCCTAGCACGTACTCAGTACATGTTAAAAGGCCCATCTGGACAGGGCCATAGATTTAAGTTTTCTGTTTCTGATGCTGTTTTTCAGGTTGTGAATTTGGTGATAGGTGAGAATTTGTTCAGTTAACTATATACAGAAAGAGAGAGAGATTTGGCAATTCACATCCTACTCTCTGTCTTCATTCAATATGGCAAAAGTTTACACGAGATTTTAAAAAAATGAACATGGGAGAAACTGGAATGATCCGAAGTGGAAGTAGATCATATTTTACCACCAAAAATATTGATCCCATTATAAGTGAACCATATATGACTGATCTTCTTGCCATGTGGACTTTATATCCTTCTGATACCTCTCCCTGCACCTCACCCCAGCATATTCTTAGTGGCTGTAGGTGACAGAGAGTGATAATATGATAATGCTAATTTGCAAGTGGAAATAAATTCAGTATCTTATGTCTTCATCATTTATTTATTTGTTTCTGAACTTATGTGCCACCCTTCAATATTGCTATTCTTAGAGAAACTAACAAGAAAAGAATTCTAACACCAGAAAGATGTTATTATGGAACTATGAAATAAAAACCTCTCATGAAAAGAACATAAAACCACAGTAGTTGAATTAAAGCAGCAACCTATAATGTCAGAGGTCTGGAGAAACAACATGCAGCATTGTTCTGCTGAATAGCTGGACACATTTTCTGCAGTAAGAAAATGGAATGTGCAGTATATGCTTTGATCAGGAAGAAGGTTATTCTTTTTTTAAAAAAATATTAAGGAGGAGAAATAAAGTATTTTTTTAAAAAAAGATTGCTGGTACCTTTAAGTCTTTGTAACTTCAGATTAACAGAATATAATTGGGAACAATGACCTGACTGCACCATCTGTGACTAAGAAGGTTACAAGCATGAAGAGATCTCTAGCTGCATTCGCTGGAACCTAAAACTTACTAGTATTGTAATGGCTTCCATCTTTTTGTCCACAGTGTTATTACACCTCAGGGAGCAGTCAGTGCCTTCATAAGGCTACCTCTCTCTTTCTGAAGTGCTCTGTGTGGTTGTGCAAAACAGCTTGCAGTGCTGGGTGGTTTGGAGAAAAGCATCTTCCTGGTTACTGGCCTTTTGGCTTCATTTACAGTAGAATGGGGAAGCCTGGGGTAAATCCTGCTTCATCCAATGCTGAAATGACCATAAAGACAGTAGTAGGTCAGTGAACTGCCCTGAGGAGAGTATTCCAAAGATGTGACACCAAAGCTGAAAGGCACTTCTTCCCTGTTACTATATGCCTAACCTCACATAGTATTAAAAGCAGCTGGAGACATTAGGTATCGAAGGCTGCTCTCTCACTGCAAATTAATGCAGTTTGACACCACTTTAATTGTTATGGTTCCACCCTATGGAACCCTGGGGTTGTAGTTTGTTATGGCACCCAGGCTCTCTGACAGAGAAGGCTAAATATCTTACAAAACTATGAATCTCAGAATTCCATAGCATTATGCCATGACAGTTACAGTGGTATCAAACAACATTAATTCTGCAGTGAAGATGCAGCCAGACAGGAATCTAAGCAGTCACAATGGTTTCCAAAACCAACAAGAACATCCTGTATGAGGTTTTTCTCATACTTGGATAGGTTTAGCATCTACAGAAGATCATTCTAATCACTTACGATGATACATAGAGTGATCTTTTCTGGTATCTTTTCACATATCCCATAATGAATAGTTAGTAGGCTGCAGCAGTGAACTGTTTGGAGAGAAATAAGTGGATTGAACCTTGGCTGTGTTCATTGCCTCCTCCTGCTTCCATCAACTCCATAAGTAATAGGGGCCACCATCTGTTCATTATTCTTCTAAGTCTTAGAATCTAAGCAAAGATGTGGCTAGGCCTGTGCATCATCTGTGTATTCTGGAATGCCTGTAAAATAAATCTATATTACAAAGATGCATGTAGTACTGAATGCTGGTTTAGCCACCATATGGCTGGTTTCCAGGGTGATTAATACTCTTTTCATAGAGAGAACAGCATTCCTACTTGCATTTTCCTAAACTCCCTGTTACAAGATTCTAATTTTAGAGCAAAAATTTCCAGGGGTTGAGGGAGGAACAGCTCTCTTATTCTGTCACAGGAAAAATTAAAAAAAAACAAAACAAAAACAGGATCCAATTGCACCATCACCACTAACAAGTTTTATTTGGCATAAGCCTTTGTGGACTACAGGCTGTTTTATCAGATTCCAAACTCCATAATAGAGTAATATCTTTATTAGACCAATCACGATCACACAAAAACCTCTGGGCAACCCTGCAGAAACCATGGGTTACTTCATCAGTAGTTTCCAGCAGTAGGAAGAGGAAAGACGGAAATGATGATCCTACAGTTAAATGGCATGTTGCCTTGAAATAGCATGGCAGAAGGAGTATACACATTATTTCAAGGTGGGGTAGGCACACTATTCTTGCCATTTTGAGAAGCACATTATTGTCAAAATAGAGAAATATTTATTGCCTTTGTTTTGTCTTCCTGTTTTATTTATCTTGCCTGTTTCCAGTGAGCCCAAGGGTGTAACTAATATGGATTTTGGAATAGCTGACCCTTCGTTTGTATGCATCAGATCAAGTGGGTTGGCATCCAAAAAAACATCCGCCACATAAAATTTGTTAGTCTTTAGAATGCCCTCAGACTCTTGGTGATTGATTTTAGGCCCTTTAAGGCTAAAATCTACTGAATCATCATACTTGCATTTGTCATGATGAACAGACCACCGATTCATAGCTTAGTTTTCTAACTGTTTGTTCAGCTGTGTGTTTTTTTAAAGTGAGAAAATGAGTTTCTTTACTAAAATCATATTGGAATCTTTCTCTTTGTAAATGTCATTGTTTACAGCTCCTGTCATTGTCCTTTCTCCTATGTGCTTATAAGAGGAATTCTACATATGTTTGGATTACACTTCCAAATATTGGGCTGATGCTAGAAGAAAAGTAACTTCCTTTGCTTTCAGTTTCTTTTTTGTAATAATCTTTATTGATATATTTACAATTAAAATACATTTTGTTTACATATTCCCATGTTGATCTTTTTTTCTTAGACCCCCCTCCCCCTCCCCCCAAGTTCCAAGTCATCTTAGCTACACCTAATTACAGCCATTTTTCTATATACTCCTCTAATATTTATTCCATGTCTCTGAAACTGAAACTGAAACTGAAAGCACAGAATAAAAGATTATTCCATGCTTTCAGTTTCATTTACTTTAGCTGATCTCTGATGGCATCAACTTGATTTATATAATTTATATGTCACATTCTCAATGGATTATTTGTAAATTAAATAAATATTAAATTATCTGCTGAATTTCCACCGCCATATATTTTAGAACAATGTATGGATTTGAACACTTAAAACATTTTTTTTCAATTTACAGAGTTTATGACCCTAAGCAAGATCAAGCTAATTTTGAGGAATAATTAAATGCCCTTCTTCCAGTATATATTAACAGTTCTGATAATTTTAATCTACAGTTGGCAAGCAAACCAATTTGTGAAACAGGTTCTTGTGGCTTGTAAATTTGATTTACAAGCACCCAGTAATTTGAAATCCTGGAAAATATAGTGAGACTCTACATATTTGTGACCAACTAATATATCTCTGCTATACAAAATCCCCTAGTTTAATTTGCCCAGAAACAACTTCTATTATATGTATATAAAAACCTGCTGCCTGTCCCTGATATATTCATTACAGCAATATATGGAATGGAAGAGAAGAATGGCATGAAAACGAATATGAATGCACATGGAACATTAACTTATTCCCATTAAAGTGTGAGATGGATTGGTCAGCAAATACAGATTAATAACGCAAAGCACTCAGTATGAAAGCTGTAATGGTATTCAGAATGCTTCAGTTATTCAGCAAGTATTTCATCTGCCCCTCTGATTGGCACAGTGAGGGTTGTGTTGCTTCAACCAGAGAGATTTGGCCCTGTTGGTCAGCACTGTTGTCAGGCCTGCAGGAGATTCAGGGTTTGTCTTCAATTGCTAGAGTGTCCTGGCCCCAAATTCCTTCCAAATGACCCTTACCTGCTCTCTTTTGCTATGGGTTTTTAGCTCTTGCAGTGAAAGATGGGTGGCTGCCTTCCCACACAATCTTCGTTCATCACCCATCACTGCTACTGAGGTCAGAACAAGGTACTCAGTCATGTTATCAATGCTGAGTGCATCTTCTGAGCAATTCGCACAGAGAGCTGGAGAACCAGGTGGCTTGCAGGGACCACAGTGAAGGCAGCCATCGTCACTGCAAAAAGAGCCAAAAACCTGTAGTAAAAGGTGAGGGGTATGGAGGGGAAACCCCAAACTCATGAAGACAATACACACCCAACTGGGGTTTTTAGTCCTGTGTTATGTAAACAGGATGCAGCAAGCTCAAGGGGAATATGGGGAAATTTGTACATGCAGACAAAGCCTCAGACAACATGACCTCCCACTGTTTAAATAATGGAATAAGGATTTATCAAATTTCATCTGGAGGTGCCAAAAAAAGAGAGAAAAGAATAAAGTGGAAAGTGCTACAAGGCAACAAAGACAGAGGAGGATTAGGATTACCTGCCCTGAATTATCTATATTATATGCCTATATATTAGCTTGGATAAGTGACTGAATAATCCTTAAAAATGAGACTGTTAAAATTAGAAGGATTTGAAAGGCATGCCTTTATCTGGTATAATAAATTAAAAGCCAATGAAGACTTCAAATACATATGATGCAGTGCAGGAGTGCCGCCAAGCCATAACAATGTACCTATCACGCCCTTTGCAGGGCCCAAAAAGGAGCCCTTTAAAGGCCAGATCGGGGCCACAGTGTGCGGTTGTTGCGGCTTCAGTCTGGCTATAACAGGGGCACCTCTTTGGGGCTGTGTGCACAGCTCTTTAATTTCAGAGAGGATCATTGGGAAACCTACTGATCACTTTTTCATCCAAATGTCCTCACCCAAGCACAAAGGGATGATTTTTGAAGTTATATAATTACATGGAAACTGATAAGCTGACTCAAATGTTAAAAGGTAAATTGTGGAATAAAATTAAATTAGAATGGGAACCACTGATAAACTATCTGCAAAAAAAAAAAAAAAAACAAAACAAAACAAAACAAAACAAAAAAAACCCTAGGGCAATAATGTGGCATTTGGTTTGAATTGGGACAGAATTAAGATTTAGAATGAATAAACAATGTAATAATTTTGGAAAAGAATAAAGTAGAAATAAGAAGTAAATTGTATGATACACAGAAGTAATGAAATAGATAAACAGACAAAAAGAGTCTAAGGTATTTCAGGTGTGTGATTTATGTTGTTTGTGTTTTATGTCTTTCTTTTCTCTGCTCTCTCTTGGGAGTGGGGTTTCTAAAAGATGTAGTGGATGTCTGCATGTACAGTTGGTATAATTTAAGTGTAATATATATATGAGGTATTTTATTGAAGGAAATAAAACACTTTTTAAAAAATGCCCTCACCCAATGGAATGGTTTATGGAGTGGTTTGTATATAACATAAAAACCATCCATTCTACCCTTTTAAACCACTGCAATCAGAATACCAAAGCTGCGTCAAGAATGTTTCAATGCACTGAGCAGAGGAGGTGGATAATTCTGATGCCAATGGGGTAGTGAGTCCACTATGTGGTATAACTGGATTTTTGAGGGAGCTGTCCAAGATGCTTATCTTAGTGTAGAGGAAGGTTCCACAACTTGGGTAAGGTCTTTGAAGTTTGGAGTTAAACTCAGAGCAGATAGTTTACCAATCCCACTGATAGTGGTGCCACCAGCCTCAACTCGCACATAAAAAAAATAGTCATGGGGGTATCAAGACCAATCCAACCTTCAAGCAGAGAAAATGCCATCTTGTGGCCAGTAATCAAGCAAAATTCTATAACCACTCTAGTCGGCTTCTGTAAATATCATAAAACAGGGCATCATTTTTTTTTCTGTTGCCTCAGACAGCAAAATGTCTTGGGTCAGCCATAGTAGGCACCCTGCAATTCATGCTGGTTATTGCTTTCCTTCCACTACTCAGTCTACAGACTAGGAAGAAAAGCCAAACTAAATTGAAAAACAGTTCCTACACTTGTGAGATGTCAATGAACCTCTTTCTCTATCCCAAAACTTTCCTAATTATTATGGAGGAAGGCATGGTTTTTAAAGGTATTGTGGTTGGAGAGAGAGAGAGACTGCATTTCTCTGGGTGCTGTGGTCCTGTTAAAAATCCTTCCTTCTCTCAACACAGCATTAGGGTTTTTTTTAAAAAAAACAACAACACTTAAGTACAGTTGCTAATAGAGCCAGTGTAGTGTAGTAGTTTCAGTGTAGAACTAGAACCCTGGAGATTGGGGTTCTATTCCCCACTCAACCATGGAAATCTGCTGGGTGACCATGAGTGAGTCATATCCTCTCAGCCCCAGAAAAACCCAGGATAGGTTCACCTTAGGGTTGCCATAAGTCAAAAACAACTTGAAGGCACACAACAACAACAACGATTGCTAAATGTGGAACACTTTGGCCTAAATCCAGTTGTTATTCCAGCTAGAGAAGATCATCTGAAATAATCGAACTTTCATTTCCAGTTCCCACTGAGACTATGGACCTACATTCATTGGGAATCCTCCCTGGAAGCCAAGATGCCAAAACTAAAGCTGTTGTACAGTCGGCCCTTCTTATACACGGATTTTTTATACACGGATTCAAGCATACACGGTTTGAAAAAGTTCCCAAAAAGTATAAATTTCAAATATCAAACCTTGATTTTCCATTTTTTATAAGGGACACCATTTTGCTATGTGATTATATTTAATGGGACTTGAGCATACATGGATTTTGTTATCCACGGGGGATCTTGGAACCAAACCCCAGCGTATAACAAGGGTCCACTGTACTATGGACAAATCATGAGAAGGCATAACTCACTAGAAAAAGTAGTGCTAGGAAAGGTAGAAATGAGGAAAAAGGGAGGAAAACCACAAGCTAGATGGATGGGCTCAATCCTGGAGGCCATGGGCCTGAATCTATAGGACCTAAGCAGAGCAGTGGTGGATAGGGGAGCTTGGAAATATCTCATGCACAGGGTCACCATGAGTCAGGGCCAACTCAAGAGCAGTTAACATCAAACAACAAACTCTCATTGGAATAAAAAAATTCAGTTTAGGCCCTCATTTGGCCAAACAGAAAACACGCATCATGATTTCATTTGCCCTTCTGCTTGGAGTGCAAGGATTATATCCAATTTCTGTGTGAAGAGCTCTACTCCCTGCTATTGTCTTGAAGAATGTTTGTGGTAGTCACAGGTTCAGCTACCTCCAATTGGGCTTATGGTAGCACAGTGTAAATTGCATTGCAGCCATGGATGTTTGTCATAAAGCTTAGTTGAAAGAGAAGGACATAACAACACTGGGAAGCAGACCATCTCTTTTCTGTTGTCAGTGATGTTACTCTTTTGTATTTTGGAAGCATAATCAAAAGAGAATCTGAAATTGCCCATGGATGAAGGAGATTTTTAAGGCAGACATTTTGTGTACTTGAAATGCTATGAGTGACATGTTAAGAAACAGTGTACTTAGAAGGATTTGATCTAGGATTCTTTTCTGTATCTGCTGCCTTTATAACAAATTCCATTAGGCTTTTATCTTACATTTCCTCAATCCTTCTGGAGCTCCTTTCCAGAAAAAGCATGTAACATGGCCTCACAAGGATGAAGAATTTCAAAACAAGAATGTTTGGGCTTGACGTGCTAAGGATGCCAACCTTTTCCCTCTAAAGTACATATAAGGTTATGATTTAAGAATCTTTTCACATCAGTTGTCATTTTAACAAATTTTTCCTTGTATATCTATGATCACTGTGGTACATTCCTGCAATCATATCCTCTGAATCACCAAAACCACTGGTTCATGGGTACATAATATTTATCTTACCCAAGTAATCAGTTGCTAAGTAGTTTGAAATTACAGAGCAAGTTCCTACATTGATCTGCTGGGCGGGGTGATAATTCTGTCTATATACCTCCTTTCCCACAGAAATTGTAATTGCAAGAAAAATACAACTGGTAATGAATAGCAAGACAATAAGTATCAAAATGTGTGACTAAATGGTGTATGCCATGGTACAATAAATAATAAAGAGAATCTTAAGATGCTGGTAATAATACTTTTGAGAAAGAGTGATATTATGCTATGTGCTGATGTAAACTGTTGCAAAATTTCTTGTAATTTTCCTCTTCATCCTATTGTATTTACTTCCTCTTGCCAAGGCTTATACTGTATGTGTGTTCTCATTGTTTTGTTCCTATTTTTCTGCTAACCTTTGCAATACCCAATAAAATTTCCATCACAATTGCTACTCCATAGCTGTACTCCACTGCTCCCTCCCACTGAATCCTGTTGCTATTTGCATTTGGTCCAGAACAGCTGTTCCAATAAAAATGTAATCAGGGTTGCCTTCTGATTCTCCAAAGTTGTTTTCTTTTTTTCTCCCCTTTTTAAAATCACAGTCATGTAATTATTAGAAGAAAACAAAAACTAAATAAGAACATTAAAGCAGGAGGTTAGAAAAAGAAAAGAATGGAAGAAGCAAGGGAGTACACTCCCAGGGAAGGTTGTACAGATTTGGGATCTAACAACTGATCCTTTAAAAGTGATGATTATAGCAATGCTATGCCACCTGGGGCAGAGGAGATCCATGGTGGAAGACCATCATTATTTAAACCTTTGACAGACTCACACAAAGCTAGACAAAAGCAAAGCTTTGTGTGTATTACTATTTTGGCTAGGTTTTGTTTTTTTACACTTCCTCCTCTTGGGAGTGGAAATAATTACACCAGCCCCATTCCTGGAGTATTTTCAACCCATTTTAAGGAAACATTCAGAGAAAGGAAGCCTGCACTGGCATACATCCATGAATGACCTTTTTTCTGTTCACCACCATTTCATGTCTTCCAATACAGCTGGACCGTCCTCTCTGGTTGTAGTGGGGAAAGAGCATAGGAATGCAACATTTGGGACTACACCTCCCAGAATCCCAGGCCCACCATGTCCCAGTGGCCTTCCCATTTGCGGATTCTAGGGCTTGTAGCCCAAATATTACTTTCTCCGAACTCTTGTCATAGATGTGACTCAAGGTTATATATATGTCTCATGACAGTGTTTGCAGTTTAAAATCTCCATATAATAAACCTATTTTAAAGCACTGCAGTGAGGGATTTTGAAAAGAAAACAAAAACAGGAAAACCTGTCCTCCAAATACAAAATGTCAGTTTATAATATATAGCCAATTCTGCTTGTAACAGTTATAATATGTTATGTTTATACTGACTTTCAATTAAAAGGCTCAGAATGGTTCATATCAATGCTTCTTAAGCGATCTCCATTCCCTCAACACATTATGGACCAAAAGTACATTTGTGTCCATTGAGTCTAAACCCTACCAGTTTGGCACCTCAGGTGAACTCAATGAGACCTACATCTGAGTCAATGTGTACAGGATTGTACATAATGTGTTGAAACTTTCTCTGCAATATATTATTTTAGTTTACATCAGTGAGCACTGAACTATGTAATAGAAAAATGTATCCAATCAAACACTGCATAATTAATAAACAAAAAAGAAAATGCTTTCAAATTGTAAACACACATATACAATCACACCCTCTTTAGGGTTTAATTAATTTGGATGACATGATTAGCATGGTGGAAAACAAGTCCTTTGCCCAGGCTCAGGAAGTCAGCAATCACAAAGCTTAAACTACATGGAAAAAGCTTAATTTGTAGCATTTGATAAATACAAAACATGAAAAAACTTCAGAACATTGACTGTACTGAATATATTCCAAAAGCTAGTGCAGAAATGGTGCTCCAGATGTTGCAGGGCTGAAACTGTCATGACCTATCACTTGGCTGTACTGGCTAAGGATGATGGGCACTTCAGTCCAACATCTCAAGGGCCATGTTGCAGTCCTACACATGCTGATCTAACAGAAGACAGAAAACAGAAACCATAGCAATTTTATAGTGTGTGTACTCAGAAGAAACCTCCTCTGTGTTCACTGAGGTTTATTGCCAAGTAAGTGTTCATAAAGCTTTCTTATGAGGTACACCTCATCGAATACAGTGAGATTTGCTTCTGAATAAACATTGATGCATTGAATTGCAGTGATTTTTGTAGTTTACTGACATAAGCTTGTATATAAAAAGGTAAAAGGTAAAAACCAATTAGTGCAGCAAAGCTACATTTTATTAAACTGCAAGAACTCAAATCTTTATTTGCTGAAAATGCAAAGTTGGTTATTGATAGACAAACTGGATTTTTTAAAAGCAATTTTGTTTCATTCAGTTTCCTATTCATGTAGGTATTTGTGTCTCTGAATTTTTACTAAGCTCATCAATTATTCAGCTGACCTTAGTAATTAACTTCCCCTGAAAAGAACTGTTGAGTTTGGAAACAGATTTGGTGCCACTTACTATATTCAGCTGTTATAGCCATTGTGGGCTTGCTGGGTTTTCTTATTTAATTTTTAATCATTTTTATTGAGTCTAACAGCATGTTTAGTCTATTCATCTTATTTGCATCTGATTAATAATCATAATTACTAATATCAGTATTTATATTGCAGTAAACCAGCATGGCATAAATCAGTTCCCCACTCAGCCATGGAACCCAGCTAGGGCCGGTACACATGGGCAGGGAGCAGCATGCCCATGTCGATTCTAGGGTTCCGGAGCGTGCACCAACCGCACAGTCTGGAACCCTAGTCTGTATGAACTCCATCATCATGGTGGCCTCCTGTCCACACGGCAGCCGCCATGATGACATTGCCACCACGCAGTGTCTGGACGTCACTTCCAGGAAGCGGTGTCATGATGGCACCCTTTCCCTTTTATGGCACTGCAAAAAAGAAGCCACTTAGAGTGGTTTCTCTTTGGCAGTGCATTGGTGCTGCACAGTGCGGCGGCTGCGGTGCGGACAAGTGGGAAAGACGGGTGGCATGGAGCCGTCCATCTGTACCAGGCCTTGGTGACCTTGAATGAGACACACATTCCCAGACCTAGAAAATCTCATAATAGGCCTTAGAGTCACCATAATCCAGAAACAACTCAAAGGTACAGAAGGACAACTTATATCCCACTTTCCCAAAAGGACATTTGACACCTCTTACAAAGATAAGAGAATTAAAAACAATAACAGAAGAGCAGCATAAAAGAGGGGGGGGGGAGAAAAGCATTAAAATAGGGAAAAAAAGAATATTAGCAACAAAACATTTAATTAGCATCCATAAACACAACTTAAAAGCAGTAGTCACAACAAAATAATCCTTAAAAACAGCAGGATGCTTAGACATTAAAAGCCTGATGAGATAAGTGTTTCCAGTAAATGCCAAAATAAAGGGAAATTGCTTAGCCTGCACAGTGGCAACACTCTTAAAGCAAAGAGAACAGAAATAGAGGGAAAATTGGAAAATGTTTTCATATTGGAATTACAGAGTTCATTTCCTTTATCCTTAAAACAGGGTGGCAAAAGTATGGCCTTCCAGACATTGCTGCACCGTAATTCTCATCTGCTCCACTCAGCATGAAGCTGGAGTCCAACATCTGGAGAACCAAATTTGTTTGCCATCCCTGTCCTATAGAATCTATGATATTGTAGTCTTTGAGATACTGCACCCTGTACTATTATAACAGTTTGAAACCTGTTTAATTGCCAGTGCTCAGTTCTGTGGAATCCTGGAAGTTGTACTGTGTAGAATTGCTTAGAATTCTGTACAAGCTATCTCTAGTACTGTAGTTCAGGCGAGACAAATTACAGTACCCAGGATTCCATATGATGGAGTCCTTACATTTCAAGTGGTATCAAACTGTTGCAACCCTGTAGTGTAGACTATGGAGATTAGCGCACTGGCTTTCATTTCCATGCTGGCACGGGATGTAAACTCACAGGGACGGATTGCATTGCACAGCTCCATCCCTGTGCAGTACTCATCTTGTACCCAACCTGGGCTTCTCCCCGACCTTTTAAAGAATGGGATTTTCCTGTTCTTTAAAAGGTCTGAGAGAAGCCTGGATCAGGTATGGAATGAGTACTGCCTGGAAACAGAGCTGTGTGATTTGTTATTTTATTGGATTAATCGTAATTTTAATATTTTACCGATGTATCTATGTATTGTGCTGTATTTTTACTGATGTGATCCCGCCTCGATCCGCAGGGAGAGGTGATCCGCAGGGAGAGGTGGGAAAGATAAATAAACTATTTATTATTTATAATTATACAATCCATTCCAGTGAGTTTATGTCCTGCACCTAGCATGGCAATGAAAGCCGGTACACTAATCTCCACAGTCTTTGATAATTATACCAGACAAAATGTATGATACTTATCTCTGTGCTGGTATTATATTGAGGATATAAATTCAAGGCAAGTTAATCAGCAATTGCAGGTAATGAACATCTTAACAAGAGAAATTTGACTATCAGGGGAAGGAATGGGCTGTTCCTTAATGGAGGCTTTCTTGCAGAGGCTGAAGAGGCATCTATTGGAGATCCTCTAACTCTGAAAGCATTGGACTATGTCAAGAAGATTAGTGGTTCTGGGGATCAATTTTCTCCTAAGAAATGTGGTCAGCTCTAACTCAGTGGGGTGGATACACGTTAAATCTCATGCAGCTGGGCTGAGAGAAGCAATCCTCCCCATTTTGCCATCCTGGACACATCTGATCTCATTTAATGTTGGTATCTAATCAGGGATAGGCCTGGTTGTACAAGCATGTCTCAGTCAGCAAGCCCTCTGACACAGGGCATGCCCACACAGGCTAAACAGCACATGATGCAGGATCCTGGTTCTGGTGTAAACTGTCCAGACAACATCTGGTAAGTTTAGTACCGAACTCACATATACCCCCATCTTATACTGATTTTTAAAACTTACTTTTTGCTCTGTTATTCTCAAGCATCCCAGAATGATAGTAGGCAAAGGGCCTCTTATGTGCAAAGGACCAAATGGAAGCGCAGTTGCATGGGTGAACAATGGAAAGATGCAGAAACTATATAAGAGAAGGGCTAATGTTTGGGATCTGACCAATCTGTTTTGGCTAGTTTAAATCAGTGTCAGCTGGGATCAAAAGGCTAGTATATGTGACATTTGGTATAGAATATATTGTCCTAGCTAAGCTCAGGGGACAGCTCTGGGGCCCACTGTTACAAAAAAAAATCCCAACTTCCTATTACTTCCAATAGGCATGGAACACACAGAAATAATCTGGGCTTTTAATACAGTGCCCAGTCCTATTAAAGATCGTTTCTTTTGAATTCATAAATTGAATGTAAATTGCTCCATGGGATTGAAAATTTTCCTTTATGTGCCTTTAAAGATACCTAATTTGGGAAAAAATTCACATGACATTTTCTGGCACTATGCATCTCCTACTGGAGTAAATGGTGTGTGAAAAATGTGGAGGAAAATGTCCTTAAAGGTCACTAAAATATTCATTTATGCAAAGGTCAAAATCCTACTTACCATTTCCTGCAGCAATTTCAGTTCAGCAGTTTGATTCATAATTTTTCATTTTGCTTTATTCCTTCAAAACACCATTCAGCCACATCTTTATGGTTTGTTTAGTCAATATCTAACATGTTGTCTTCACTGTAAGGAAGATAATACTGTGATGAAGCATTATTTTAAAACTTCCTATTATTACAAAGATGTATGGACAGGGTTGGGATCACTCTCCCATCCGTGACTGCAATCACACAAAAGCCTTTCATACACATAGTGCTGATCCTGTCATTATCCTGTAATTGAAGTGGAACTGTATTAACACAAACTCCCATTAATTCAAAATGCCAGGATAATTCCACTTCAGTGACAGGACAATGACAGGATCAGTATGATGTCATATGAAAGTCTTTCACACGATCACTGTCACTCATGCTTCCCGGACAGGACAATGTTTGGATAAGTGCAATGTGTGAAAGCCCTTCTCATTATTGTGTGGGAAGGACAGGAGAAGGACATCTTTTTCCCATCTGATAATTTCTGTACACTCAATTAATTACATAGATATGTCTCAGGGAAACAGAGAAATGAAAAAAACATGATGATGAATGTGTTTCATTTTTACATCCAAAACTGAATTAACCTTTTTCTGTTGTCACAAATACATGACAATAATATCGATTCCTCCCCGCAAATTGTGGTTTTGGGTTGTTGTTTTTTTGTTTTGGTTTTGCTGCATGTTGGCAATGCTATCTAGATACTGTCTTTAGAGTTGTGTGTGTATATGTACATTCAGATTGCTTGCCTACATATAGTAACTCCTTGCATTTCATAAGGTTTTCTTAGCCTGCATCCACATTCCAGAAATAATCCAATTTGATACCACTTTAACTGTCATGGCTCAGTGTTATGTAATTCTGAGAACTGTAGTTTTCTGAGACATTTAGCTTTTTCTGCAACTACAAATTCTAGAATTCTATAGCATAGAGCCATGGCAGTTAAAGTGGTATCAAACTGGATTATTTCTGCAGTTTGGTTGCAGCCTTAGGCAAGGAATACCATTGGCTTCCTTTGAAATTTAGCCTACAGTAACTGGTATTCCTTGTAGGTTCCTCATCCAAGTATTAACCATGACCATTATAGCTTTGGGCCTTGCCTGTGAGAAATAGAATGTACACAAGACATATTCACCCTGTTTATTGGCTTGCCTACATTGGACTGAATACTCCAGGCTGCCTGCCCTCCCAAGTATCTGGCCCTGAATTCTCCTCTAACCTGTTCTCTTTTACTGCAGGTTTTTGGCTCTCTCAGTGAATGGTGGATGGCTGCCTTTTCACACGATCCCTGTTCATTGCCCAGCACTATTGCTGAGGTCAATGCTGGGTGCTTCATTCTCATATTTTGAAATATTTGCACATTCATAATGAGTTATCTTGGAGATGGTCAAGTGTGGAATTTTTGACTTGTGGCAGCATGTCCACACTGAAATAGGTTTGGATTATTGAGTATTTCAGATTTTGGATTTCCAAATTAGGTATGCTCCAACTGTAGTGGGAAAGAGAAATGGGATTTTCAAGTAGGACTTCCAACAAAATGAGGTATGACATGCTGCAGTTCAATATTCTACCAGCCAGCTGTGCCTCTTCATTTCTTCTCATTAACCCAATTTTACATATGCACAGACATCCACCATGAAGGCAGCATCCCATAGTTACTGAACATTCATTGAACTCCTGGATGTTTCTCCATCATTCCTCCCTTTTTATACTTCTATAACCCTTGGACTGCTGACACTTCCTTCTTGTTCATTGATTATACTTTTTGGATACATATTTCCTATTTATAGGATACAGATTGTTCATTTTCTAATTGGAACAGTAACTTGGCTATCATACACAAATTCAGTATGGAGCATGTCACTACCTTTTCTGCACATATACACAATGGCAGTTCCACAACATGTGCACATACAAGTATCCACTATTTTGTTTCACTCTCAATAATCTGTCACACACACTCCAGAATGGCAACAGCAGCAATCCAAAAATAGCTGTAAAATAGCAGCACCTGGGTCAAAGTTTGGAATAAAATTCACAGAATCAATCGGAGAGCATAGATGGTTACTTTCTTCTATATGACCAGATGGTTACTATTTATTCTTTTGAGGAGATGTAATGTACTGCATTTTGAAAAATTTTCTGGTGAGAGTAACAGCTAACTTCTACCCTTCATTGAGGTTGTTGTTGTTGTTGTGTGCTTCCAAATAATTGTTGACTTATGTCAACCCTAAGGTGAACCTGTTATAGGATTTTCTTGACAGGTCTCTTCAGAGGGCAGTTGCCATTGATATCCTCTGGGGCTGAGAGAGTGTGACTTGTCCAATGTCACCTGGTGGGTTTTTATACACACTCTCCCTTGGCAAACTTATCAGTTTTTGGTTTCTCCTACCATCTGTACGCCAATGATACCCAGCTGTACCTTTCCACCCCTAATCTTTCGCCAGAGCTAGAGCAGCAAGTGTCATCCGTGTTTAACAGCTGTCTCCCACTGGATGCACCATCGGCATCTGAAGCTCAATATGGTCCAAGACCGAGCTTCTTGTTTTCCCCCTAAGGCCCACCTTCAGCACGCCTTTTCTATTTCTGTCAATAACATCTCTATCCAGCCGGTCCAGGAAGCCCGCAGTCTTGGTTTCATCTTTGACTCCTCTTTGTCATTTATCCCTCAGATCCAGACTACAGCCAAAGTCTGTAGATTTTTTTCTCATAATAGCGCAAAATCCGTCCATATCTCTCAGCTTCTACCACAAAGACACTGGTCCATGCCCTAGTGGTCTCACAACTAGACTACGGTAACTCTCTTGGCAGGGCTTCCCCTCTCTCACTCCACCCATTAATTTCTGTTCAGCATCCAGCTGACACGCATTATTTCACTCGCGCCGTTATGATCAGGTCTTCCCTCTGTGTGTCCCCCTTCACTGGCTCCCTTTCCTTCCGCATCAGTACAAACTTTTGCTACTCACCTTAAAGCCCTGCATGGCTGGCCCCTCTTTATTTAACCAATCTTCTCTCTCCCTACATCCCTACTCGCACTCTCTGCTCGGGTAGCCAAAGTCTCCTCTCTCAACCCAGGATTTTCTATGCCCCATCCTGGATCCGTCCCCTCTCTTGCTGCCCCCATCCTGGAACCTTCCTTCCCTGCATGCACGGCTCATCACTCCCTAACCAGCTTAAGGCTGAGCTGAAAACCATATTGTTTTAGGGAAGCGTTCTCAGGGAATTTGTGATTGTCATCTGGCTGTCTGATAATATTGATGTGATGTGATTGTTTTTATATGTGATGTTTTTAATTTGTTTTTTCTTTTCTATATGGTAATTTTATCTATTCCTCTTTTAATTGCTATTATCTTGAATGTACGCCTTGGGCAGGCTTTTATATACTCTTTAATTTTACGGACTTTTGTACAGCGCTGTGTAAATTACAGCGCTTTAGAAATAAAGTTGTAATAATAATAATAATAATAATAATTTATGCTCAAGCAGAGTTTTGAATGCTGATTTCCAGAGTCATAGTCCAATGTTCAAACCTCTACACCATGCTGGCTCTCATTGAGTAGTCTGTCCTTTATAGAAGCATTTCACCAGTTAAAAAAAAACTGTCACTAGCTTTCTTGTTTATGATGCTTTTAGCCTTTAAAGCTAAGAGTGAGATCAAGAAATTTTGCTACCTGAGGCAGTGCAGCAAATGGTACCACCCACCAAAGCAAAGCACATACGGGCTGAATATCCCTTATCTGGAATTCCAAAATCTGAAATACTCCAGTATCATCCACATGGGTAGCTGAAATAGTGATGCCTTCACTTTCTGATGATTCAGTGTATACTGTGAATCCTTGGTATCTGCTGGGGTTTAGTTCCATGAATGTTCAAGTCTCATTATATACAGTGGCACAGTGAAATGATGGCACTTATATAAAATGACAAAATCAAGGTTTGCTTTTGGGAATTCATATATATTATTGAATTTTTTTCAAGCTGTGGATGCTTGACTCCATGGATAAAGAATTTGTGGATAGGGAGGGCTGACTGTACAAACTTTGTTTCATGCACATAATTATTTCAAATATTATGTATAAAATTGCCTTCAGGCCATGTGTATAAAGTGTATACAAAATATAAATGATCTTTTTTTTTGTTTAGACTTGGTTCCCACCTCTAAAATCTCTCTCTCTCTCTCTCTCTCTCTCTCTCTCTCTGTGTGTGTGTAAATACTCCAAAATCTGAAAAAAAAAAACTGAAATCCAAAACTTTTTATTCCTAGCATTTCAGATAAGGGAGATTCAACCTGTCCTATCCAAAGCCTACCAAGTTATTTTGGTACATGAGGTAGAAAACTCCCATGAACATCTCTTCATCTCCCTATGAGTAAACTCAGAATAAATAGCAATTGTTTTGTGACACCCAAAATTTACTGTCTGACTCTGCCTCATGGCAGAGCACAATTTGGTTCAGACTGTCTTAAGGTCTGACTGTACTCTCCAGCTTGGCAATGAATTCATTATTTGATCCTCTTCTCAAGATGCTTTTACAAACTTGAGATGACATGACCATGGGAAAGGGCATGGCCAGGGACGTAGTCTTTATAGCAAGAACTTTAGAGAGTTTTCCAAGGACTGCTACTTATCAGCTTGTCCAATGAGTTTTAGGACCAAATAAAAAGACCATTTGTTCAGGATTTTTCATGGCTAGTTTTCATGCTGTTACTGGCCAATGTTTTGTCTGTATTCTCTCCCACACAAGCACTCACTGACTTTGCCATTTGCTGACATTTTGGTTGTTATTTTTAAGGAGTTTTTTTAAAAAAAAGCAATGTATCTTAATGGTTGCTAAGCCACCTTGATAACATGCAACTATGGCAGGTTATAATTTTATCAATAAATAAATACAGGGATCCTGCACAGTGTGTGGGAGGGCATTGCATCACTATGAAGATAACACATAAAGATGCATAGCAACAACACACACCCCCAATCTCTATTAAGTATGCTCTTCATTTCTCTCTGCACGATATATCAGTACGAATTACAGATGCTGATAGTGTGAAATAATATTGAGAATGTTATTACAAATGTTTGTTTCAGCCTGTCTCTTTTTAATGGGAATGGTGGGATCTCAATCTCATTCTCTCTCTCTGGTTGGAAACTTAGCATAGAAAGAAGTAATGAAATCTAGCATGATTTAATATCCTCTTTGTGATGTATGAGAGAGGTAAAAGTAAAATTAATCCATACTGCATGGAATGCAGTATAAAAAAAAGTTCCAAAGTGAAAGTGTAATTTAGTAGCTACTATCCAGAATCAAACATGGCATACTTCTTGGATATTGCCTTATAGTAAAACTTCTTGTGTGCTCATTTTTATTGCTACTGCCTTTTGAAAATGCCCAGCACTTTAATGACAGAAGTCAGTAATACATTAATTGAATCTGGTATCTGCTCAGACTCCAATCTTTTTAGCATTGGAGATGAGATTTTACTTTAATTTACTGCAAGTAAAGTGCAATGTTACTTATACACAAGATGCATATGTTTGTATAAATACATATAACTGAAAAACCTCCTTGAATTACTAGACTTTCCTTTGTCTGCTCATCCTTTGCTGACCATCCTTCTGAACTGGATTAATAAATCTTGGGACTTTTTCACATAGTAACCTATGTGCTTCCATCCCAGAAATGGTTAACATGTTGGCATCCCGGAAAAGCAAGCAAATTCACGGATGCTTATCACACACACAGCACCACAAGGAGGTAAAAGCACATTACTTAGACAAGAAAATGGGTTGGAAGCAAATTTGGATTTCATACACATGAGGACAAATCCTGTTGCTAGCTTGGAAATAACTTTTTTGCACATGCTCCAAACTGTCATTTCCACAAGGGCATACTGACATGCTCCAGAGAGGGAAGGGAAATGGCTCTCAACAGTAGCCAGGAGTGCATTTTCACAGCTTAAACTTGTGTGCCAGTTGTGCCCATTCCTTAAGATGTCAGATCTGGCTACAGTGAGACATGCCTTGATTACATCTCATTTAGACTACTGCAATGCATTCTATGTGGGGCTGCCTTTGGAAACTGTCCGGAAACTTCAGTGGGTTCAAAATGCTGCAGCCAGAATGCTGACTGGGGCTAGTTACAGGAAGCATATAACCTCCTTGTTAAAACAGCTCCACTGGCTACCCATTCATTTCCGGACACAATTCAAAGTGTTGGTCATGATTTATAAAGCCTTACACAACTTGAGTCCAGACTATTTGAGTGACCGTATCATCCCATATGAACCTTCAAGAGCCCTAAGATCTGCAGGAGAAAGTTTTCTCTTGGTCCCATCAAGATCACAGGCTCGCCTGGTGAGGACACAATAGAAAGCCTTCTCAGGGGCTGCTCCCACCCTCTGGAATGCCCTTCCTTGGGAGGCTAGGTTGGCCCCCTCCCTGCTGGCCTTTTGCTGCTAGGTAAAACCATTTTTATGTTGGCAGGCTTTCTGTACATAGCAGGGTGGTTTTATGGAGCAGGTGGGTTTTTGGACTGTTTTTAACTTAACTATATTTTATGTTATTTTATAGTATATTTTATAGTATATATTTTATGTGATTTTATATATAGATGGGGTTTTTTTTAGCTTGAATTTTATAATAATTTTAAATGCTTTATCTGTGAGGTGCCTTGAGTCCCTCTGGGGAGAAATGTGGGATATAAATGGAATTAATTAAATAAATAAAATATTTCATACAACATCTTAAAGGCATGCATTCTGGAAATTGCATTCATAATTTAAGTATCTGAAATTAACATGGATTTTTCATACTCCCCCCCCCCCCCCCTTCCAAAGCAGTAGATTGAAACATAACTGGTTGCTTCTCTGCCACTATCACCCACTCTTCATTGGCCAGTAGATGGCCATGTTAGTTGAGCTGCAGCAACTTAAATGGTGGGTCTGGAAAAATTGAAAGGGAGCTGCATTGTATTTCTGTTTGCACAAAACTTTATGATACATCTTCCAATCCAGGATCTCAGCCATATTGTTGCAACAGAATCCTGTTGTAATACAAAATCTTTTGGTGTAGCTTGGCATTGATTGCATGGGGGATTAAGAACCATTCTCTTTATGAAAGAATGGCTTCTTGTAGAGATGAAAACTTCTGAAATAAATGTGTTGATATAGAGTTATAGACCAACCCAGCTGCCAGCTGTTTGGAATTTTCTCAGCTTCCCAACTATCTGAGGATAACCACTTGCACTTCTGACATGATCAATAGACCACTACTGGCCATGAGTGATGCTCAGGAGGCGACCTGATATGAACCATGACCCTTAATAACAGATCTTCATCTGTAATATGAGGTTAATATGAGGTCATGAGAAATTTATGTGAAATGTTTGCAAATACAAAAAGCACTTGAGTTTAAGCATTTATCTGGTGTACACACCAAAACAAGAATGTTATTCAACTTTATAATGTCTTTTAGAAAGAATTTAACCATTAATCTTAATGAGACCTGACTGACTGAGGATATAATTCCTTCTAATTAAAGTCCTCCTACTTATAGACGTTAACACTCAGCAGCAGTTATTCCATTGCCTTCTACCAATTATCAGCAAACACTTAACTGAAAATTGAACACCAGGGGCAGTGACATCTAGTGACTCAATGAGCAAAGCTGTTGCAAGGAGGATCAAAATGAAAAAATGAACAGGAAATGATAAGAACAAATGTATATTAATCTATGGGGATTGCTGGAAGTAGTGGTAATAAGGAAGAATGGGATTAGTCAGTTTAATAAGAGTCACTGGTAAACAAGGGAAGGGGGAATTAAAAGTTGATGAGAAGAAAAGACATGAAGTGACAAAATGTTGGGTGAAGGCAATTAAAATCTTATGAAAACACTGAAACAATTGAAAACAATTACTTTAAAACATTAACTGTTGAAATATGGATATCAGATTTCCCAATTGACTGATTTGAAACCTGAAGTCTAATAAGAACTACAGTGAACCCTTGTTATATGCTGGGGTTTGGTTTCAAGATCCCCTGTGGATAACAAAATCTGTGTATGTTCAAGTCTCATTAAATATAATGACATAGCAAAATGGTGTCCCTTTTAAAAAATGGAAAATCAGGGTTTGATATTTGAAATTTATACTTTTTTTAACATTTTCAAACAGTGGATGATTGAATCTGTGTATAAAAAATCCATGTATAAAAAGGGCCTACTGTACTTTTAGTAGAAGGTAAGTCTTATTCCCTTCAAAGACGTGTGTGTGTGTGTGTGTGTGTGCATGTGACTTCAAGTTGTCTGTTGAGCTATGGTGACCCCATGAATTCCAGAGGTTTTTTTAGACAAGAAATGCTCAGGGATGGCTTTTGCCACTTACTTCTCTGAAAAATAGCCCATGGAGCCTGGTATTTGCTGGTGGTCTCCCATCCAAGTACTAACCAGAGCTGATCCTATTTAGCTTCCAAGATCAGACAGCATCTGATGCATAAATATCCCTGTGACCTGAACATAAATATACCTGTGAACTTCATTTCAGGGGTGGTTTGTTGATGGGGTAGATATTGACCCCCCCCTTTTTTTGACAGAGTTGATGACACCTGCAGAACTCACTCAAAATTGGAACCCTCCACTCTGTTAATGCATCAGAATAAGACACAGTCTTTTTTGTTGCTAATTAGCACTGATTTTCAAATGATTCCTATTTAATTTCCATTTGCATTGTTTATTCAAAAATCTTCTTTCCAGAATAGAGGTGGTTTTACAGAAGCAGTCTGTACAAGTATAAATGGTTATTGCAATCAATTGGGGGGGGCATCTTTCCCCCTGAAGAATGCCAAAGAATTGGAACAATGGTGCATCATGCAGTTATATCATTTCCAGGGGCATTTTGGCTCAAGATTATTTTGAGGATTGAGGGAAGGAAGGAAAGAAGAATACAATACACAAGACTCTTGAATAGTTTATATTTAAAGGCTCATCCACCACCTGAAAATTGTAAGAATGCACAGCACTGCTGTCCCATAAACAAATGGCACATAAACAGAGACAGGAGGAGATTATTAACCCAGCCTGACCTTAAAGCAGTTGTAGTTTTCTCCACATGGAAAATCAAATCTAGCAGTTCTAGATCTGACATAGCCAAAATTGTTTTCTAAAATGGCTGAAAAATCTGAGCACACCACTATTAGTGTCTTATGCATTATTTCACACTTCACTTATTCTGTTGACCAGATAGCATTCACAGAACACAATGAAAGTGAATAACCATAACAGAACGTACTGGGTCTGAAACAATGAAGCCATTATGATTGTTTTAGAGGTAAAATTTCTGTCTGTTTTGCCTATCTAAGCAATTTTTCTTCTCTACAATATAGAGGGTGAAGGAGATTTATACAGATTTTAGAACAAAACAAAATCTATTGAATCAGTCAAGAGACCATATCAAAACAACCTAAACACAGTAAAATGCATTTAAACATCATATAGTAAACATAATAAGGAATAGTTTATAAGAAATATGTCCACAAAATAAAGCTAAAATTGTAATACAAATGCAGGTCAAAATGAGTTCATATTTTTCCAGTCTCATTATCTCTCCACAGTAGTTAACTAAAGTGGATGCCAGATAATTTTTTCTTAAGTTTCTAGCCACTCTGCAAAATAATAGTAAAATAAGATGCCCAGCATGTGACTGTTGCTGAGTGCCTCATTCTAACCTCAGAGAGTCAGAAGTGAGCAATCCACAGCCTTTTAAAATATAATTTCATATCCTTCTGCTCCCATTCAATAAGCTTAATATACAACTGGAAAGTATGAGGTAATAGCTGTGGTGTAGTTTCAACCAAAGCATAGGGAATGACTCATCAGCAATGAACCTTCACCACTTTCCATTGGCCACTATAGAGAGCATTTCTCTATTCCTCCACAGTTGGCTTCTCCATAAAATATCTTTATTGTCAACTTCTTCTGCTTAATTCACATTGTTAGACAATTATCTAGAAAGGTTTGCAAAAAATATGTTTGAACATCCTACAATGACACCATTAGCAAGCTATATTTAATGTTCTGGTTTGTGGACTGTAGAAAAAGTCATTATTCATAGTACCACTGTATGAAAATTAAACTTTTTTCTTCAGTACATTAAACTGCTACAAAGACATTAATGATAATTTATTCTTGAATGGTTTGAACCACAGTTACAAACACTGCAGGGAACCACAATGGAAATGTTTGTGTATTTTCTCTCCAAATCAAATTTGATTGGGCATTTAGGATACAATCTGATATGCATTCACCTGAGAATTAATACTATTGAATTCATTGGTTAGGATCTAATTCTATTCTTCTGCTGATGGAACTGCAGTCTTCTTCTGCAACCCCTTATGCAGCTTCAAAACCTGCCTAAAAGGTCCAGGAACCCATTAACTCAGTATTGGATTTATTTCAGTGGTGCTGACTGATAGGATTCAACACCAGTGATAACTGAGTAAGTTATAACAGAAAGAGTTAAACAAGAGATATAACAAATATAACAGAAAGAGTTGAACAAATAGAGCTGTTTAATATGCAGTATTGGAGTAGGTTTTCTAAGTTTTAAAGAAAATATTAAAATTTTAATTTTAGATAAATTAAGCAATATTTGTACAAGGAATACTGGGATTGGACACTCACTAACATTAATTTGGTTAGATATTGTTTTTCTAGTCATTTGAAAAGTCAGTTCTGACACCAGAAATTCATCATGTTATGTCATTTTAATCAGCTCATGCCACCATCCTGTTATGGCTCATTGCTTTTGCAACATAAGGCCACCTTAAAAACAAAATGAGTGGAAGCTAAAGTTTCTTCGCCAGGACCCAAATCCAATTATTAGTCTCAGACACCCATCGAAGCCTTGGGATTTAAATGCACTGTTTACTTTGTTGTTGTTGTGTGCTTTCAAGTCATTTTTGACTTGTGGCAACCCTAAGGTGAACCTTTTGTGAAGTTTTCTAGGCAGGTTTTTTTCATAGGACAGGGTTGCCTTTTCCTTCTGAGGCTGAGAGTGTGTGACTTGCCCAATGTCACCCAGTGGATTTGCTTGGCAGAGCTGTGACTTGAACTCTGGTCTCCAGAATGATAGACTAGCACTCAAACCACAAGTTAACTTAGAATTCAGCAAATAACTCAATGGGTGTACTTCATCTGAGAGTAGCTAGTACTGGATGTAAGACTATGTGATTATATACCCCATAGAGCTGTATGGAGGAATTACATAAGAGTTATATGGAAACAATTAGTGAGGGCCAAATGCAGTCTTCAGAAGCCCTGAGTGCCCTGAATGCCACTCTTTAAGACCATCAAGGCTTCCAGTACTCCTAATTATCAGGGGCTGATTTTTTAGGGATCTTTCATGAAACTGCCTACAAATTCAGTAGTTTGCTTTCCCCAATCCATACATACCCCCCCCCCCCCAAATCATCTCTAAATCAGAAAAATACCAGTGTTGCCTGTTGTGTGGGGAGAGAATGGCCTCTACCCCTCTGTCAAAAATGGCAAAATCCATTCACTTGAGGGAAGCAGTGGGTTTACCTTGGCACCAGACTCTGCCTCAGGACTCTGCTAAGTACCTAACATGCAGCTGAACTTCGCTTTCCCTTTTTATTGCAACATAAGTGCATAGGTACTTAAAATGAGTATGGGAGATAAATTCCCCTCCCAATATGGAGACTAAAAGGAGGGAGCCACCACTGGTGAGGAGGGGAAAACTAGGGGAGGAATGACTAGTCCCTATTATGTTTTCAAGTAAACCCCCACTTATGGTGATTCTGTCATAGGGTTTCCTTGGCAAGAATTATGCAGAAGTTTGGCATGCTTTCCTCTTAGGTTGAGAGAATGTGAATTGCCCAAGAGCACACAATGAGTTTCCATGGCTGACTGAGGAGATTTAAATATCTCTCACTGCCAATACAGATGAGAGCCCAGCACACTCAGTTGACAGGAGGAAGAGGAGGGGGGAGGAAAGAGAAAATTAGACTCATCTGTACTCTATGCATACAATTTAACTCACAGAGGCCAAGATCTGAGTAGAACTTGCTTGTATAAGATTTGCAGAGCTTGAAAAATTCCTTTTTCCAATACAGATCCAAGAATCCACCAGCCAGTGGCTACCTAATAAACGTATGACTTTGTGGGTGTCATATTCAAAACATATTCAAGCACAGAATATATTAAGAGCATATCATGCAAGTCTCCAGGAATTCGCCATTTAAACAGGTTGCAGCCCTCTCCCACTGCTTACTTTAAAAACCTAGTCAGCTAGGTTGGTTTTTCTTTCTTTCATTCATTCCTTGATATGTTAGGTAATTGGTGTAGCCTCTTAGGGATTCCAGGAGCAGAGAAATTGGCTCTGGGCCTACTACATTTGCCCACCTCTGTCCTAAAGCATGCCATGTCAGCTGTGGAGTCAAAGTAGCTTTGTATTTCAGATATTTTTTCTTCTCCATAGAACTTAGGAAAGAAAAAGAAGATAAGAGAATGGATAATCATGAATATTGCACTGGAGTGAAACTGATTCATTGACAATTAATAAAAAGCTGTGAAAGGGAGAGTCTAAGGGCATGTATTTGGAATATCTTTCAGAACATCAGCTTAAGCTATATGTTATATAACTATTATAGTGACCTAAACCTAATAACTGGTCCCAACTAGAGACTTACTGACCCAATGAAAAATTGTCAAGTCAAACAAAATCCGTTGGTTCCATGGACCTATTCTAACTGGGGACTAGGTTTTGGATCTAGGCCAATGTGTTTTAAAATAAAAGTATTTTAGGGAAAGATAGATTAGAAAAAAAAGATATATACATCAATATAGTTCCACATTAACAGATTTCATCCCTTCTTTCCATTCAGTTCATGCTCAGATTTTGACAGGACTAAATATATTCCACTTGTTTTTGCCTATTTTGTGAAATGTACAAAGTGGCCCCTCATTATTTGTAGTTCCAGTGCCTTGCCATGGATACCTAAATCCATATAGAATGGTGTAGTGAAATGGCAAATCAAGGTTCGGTTTTTGGAATTTAAAAAAATATTTGCAAGCAGCAGATACATTTTTAAAAATAGTATGGATAACATGTATACTGCTACACCCTGCCTCAACCTGGTTGACTAAGCACTACTTTGAGTGCACCCTTTTCAAATGTGTACATTCATAGTCCTCCATCAGTAATGTAGATTCTGGACTGCAAATGGGCCTTTCCCCCAAAACACCTGGGAACTGCAAATTGGGTAATGTCCACAAAGCAAAGTTTGAGAAAACAGATATCTTACACATTTTTTGTCAGAAATGACAAGAAGAGCTTGTTCTTTTTCTTTTCTTTTGGGAATTGTAGCTTGAGGTTACTAGATCTTATTTAGATTTAGCTACAAAAGTAACAGCAATGATACAACCAGTGATAGCTGTCAAGAGATAAACATATCATCTCCTGCTTTGGTAACAGTGATCTCAGTCTTATGGTAATTAAATATATTGATTGCCAGTGATGTATAACCATGGTGTCAGCAGACTGATGCTTAGCTACTAAATGGGAAATCATCAGAATCCGGAAGAAAATATATACTGTTTTTGACTTTTGGAATTGAAGAGTGAGAGGGTCTCAGGTCTGAGAGTTGTAGTCTTTTAAAAGGGTAAATTTTACAATCTCTGTAAATAATGTGTAATATACTAAGTCATCTAGTAAGAAAATTTAACAAGGCTTAGCCTCATATTTAAAAATATCATCTAAATACAATAATAGACTATAACCTGCAAATCAAGTGTTAGATCAAAACATCTTTTGAATGCCTGCATAACCATATTATGCTTCCCGTATATTATTTTCAGCTTGCTTCCTTGTGAGAGAGAATACACACAGAGGGGTGTGTGTGTGTGTGTGTGTGTGTGTGTGTGTATTGCTATAACCATATCATTATTGGTTTTGGCATAGGGTGTTATTAAATTTGAAACTACATTACCCAGGGAATTAAAACAATTCTAATGAAGTTTCAGGCTGCAAAGATGTTTCTTTCTAATTAAAAGTTTCACATAATCCATGAGAAATATTAGGAGCAAAAAAAAAAACAAAACCCATAAAAGTTTAAATATTTGCATTAAGTGGAAACAGATGAGCAAGATTTATATTTTCCATTCGAGACTGTGTTTTTCATTGAAGACCTTAGCAACAGTTAATGCCATGGCATTTTTTTTAAAAAGAGAGATAGAAGATTTAATTTTCAAGTGGATCATTCAAGCAAAGAGATGTCAGACTTCTGTGATATTCCAGATGCTCTTGTTTGACTGTGAAAGGCAATTACATGATTGAGGATCTATTCGCTGAAATGTGGGCATAATACATTTCAGTGATTTCATTTATTCATTTATTTAAATTGTCTTTGCTGCCCTTCAGTCTAAATAACCTGAACATATCCATGGCTGCCATCTATATGTTATGTATATTAGTTTGCTAGCATTGCAATATTAAACTAAATTAGTTGGAAGGAAGGGCCAAGTCACAGCATAAGTATATAAGATGCACATATACTGGAGCATGGAGTGAAACTTTTAATGTGAATTACAGTTTAGAGCCATACTCAGGCAACATTTTAAGGTTAAATTAATGTCATGGTTTAAAATGGACACAATCAGGCGCAAACACTCTAGCTGCAATGTCTAGTGAAACCCAAGGCTCAATGACATCCAAAATCCACAAAATAGCAATACACTGTTATGTGGATTTTAGATGTTATTGTACTTTGCTATATGGCCAACACAACTGCCCCTGTGGATATGCTCAGTGAAATCCAAATCCAATAACATCCAAACAATGATTGTATTGGACCAACCAAAATGCACAATTACATGTTGCAAACTTTCGAAGTCACACTGGCTTCTTCATCAGCCAAACAGGAGAAAGAAAATGAAGATGTTTGTCATAGGCCTGCATTTGCAATTCAAAGATGTTTCCTTGGAATCCAGCATGTCTCATGCAAATGGACATTAAATTTCAGCAAACTGACATTTAAGTTTCTTGACTTTGAAAATCTACCAGTGACCACATGGCCAAAGGGGGAGGTGCCAGCCTGAAGTTAGCCCTCCCTACCATCTGAATTAAGACCAGAAACAGAAAATGCAGGCCTATGACTAACATCTTCAATTTCTTTCTCCTGTTTGCCTGATGAAGAAGCCAGTGTGACTTTGAAAGTTTGCAACATGTAATTGTGCATTTTTATTGGCCCAATAAAGGTATCATTGTTTGGATGTTATTGTATTTGCTATATGGCCAACACAGCTACCCTTAGATGTTTTTCAGTGAAATCCAAGTTGAATTAAAAAGAGCTATCCAAGGTGTTGAATCCTATCTCCTCAAAGAGGCTCAGGATCTCAGATAGCTTCTTTAGGTTATGGGTAGACTATAATGGCACATGGGAACAGCTGCCAGAATCTAAATATTAGAATACATCAAGTATTCCTACAGAGGAAGAATGGATACAAAAACTAGTAGATGGTCCAAAACACACTGTAGAAATAATTCAGTTTGAGATTGCTCTAGGTCAGTGCTAGGGAATCCTGGGAATTATAGTTTATTGTGGCACCAGAGCTCTCTGACAGAGAAGGCTAAATGTCTTGCAAAGCTACAATTCTCAGAATTATCTAGCATTGAGCCAGGAGAGTTAAAGTGATATCAAACTGGATTATTTTTAGTGTCTTTTACCTGAAATGGGTAAGATGATTTATATACTTGAGCAAACAGAGATTGGGACAAATTATGGGTCAACAGAGATTCAAGGAATTAACTGTTTCTGAATTTATAGACTAATGATTTGATTATATGATATCCATAGGCTGGAAGAGTATTATTATATATGTTTTTCTAAAAGGTTTGAAAGGGTAAGAACAAAATAATCTATTATAGAGCCCATACAGACAGGCCAAAATAAAGCTGCTTGGGTCACTTTGGAGGTATGCTGTTTAAATGATGTATGTGTTTAAGAGGCCAGAAACCTGCACCAAAGCCACACTCCAGTCCTAAGGACTGGAGCGCAGCTTTGATACAGCTGAAAAGTAGATTTCTGGAGCACTGGCCACTGCAGAGCTAAGAGGGGGACACTCTCTTCCTGTGACTACAAAAAACTTTGTGAGTTGTTATATTCATGCAACTGCCAGGTGGTTCCATTAGCACTATCCAAATGAGTGTCTATTTCATTTCTTTTCCTTCCTGTAATGTTACTCCCTGCTACAACTACTAAAACATCAGGCACTGCCTATTTCACAAGCAAAGTGATGGCATAGCTCTCTCCCTGTGACTAACCTGAAATCTATATCTGGGGATGTTTCAAGGATTTGGGGACAAAAGATTGCTGTTGAAGATGTATTTCCAAATATGTCCATGGCATATGTGAGGGGAGATTTCTGTTTTATGGATAGGCTAAACAAGTGGAGGAGTGCTCTTTTATCTGATCAAAACTTCATGGGAAATGAAAGATGCACAATTCCATGTTGCTGCCAGTGGTACTATATTCAACCTATGCTGTCAATGCCACTTTTCACACCTTTGCAGCATCACATAAAATCTTCCTCTACAGTAACTGTCTTCCTCTATTGGTTAGCATTTGTGCCTCACCTTTTATTCTGTTGGGGAAAGAAAGCAGCTGAGTATTTCTTACAATCCACCCACAATTATTAAAATGAAGGAGGCAATTGTGGTGGTGGGGGAGAAGGAGGCAGTTACATTTCTAATGAAAATCATACTTCTGTGTTTTTTTTTTCCCTTTACTGTAATTCTGGCGTTCTTCGCAATGTAATTCAATAAGCTATACTATAGATTGTCTGCCTGTTATGCTCTACCAACCCACAATCTACCACAAGGCATCAAACATAGTGTTTTGTGGCAACAAACAAACAAAGACCCAGCCTGTTGAGTTTTGTTTTAGTTTGGACTCATTTCTTCAGCTATCTTCTTAGCAAACATTTTGAATGTTTGCAATTTTTGCTCTACCATGGACAATTACAAACCAATTTTGACCAAACCTGATATTGGCATTTACATTGACAACCACGTCATTTTTGCTCATTCAGAATCAACCAATTTTGGCCTTTTCCAGGAAAAATTCTGAGTTTGGCACATTTGGAAAGAACTTGCAAAAAGAAAAAGAAGTAGAGGAGGAGGAGGAGGAGGAGGAGGACATTTTACAGATTATAGGAACTTGGCAAAAAATCACCCAAGAACGAGAGTACTTCTCCTCAAACATTTGTTTCATTAAAATCATAAACAAAATCACTAGCACCAAACTGGTAAATTTTCTCATATAATACCTGTATATATAAATATTGGGTCCCTATCCATCAACGCTCTCTTTTTTCTCCTTCTTTCTTCCTGCTTGGCCTCACTAATATTCCAGCCAACCTATTCCAAAAGTAATTTCTGCTCCTCCCCACTTCCTGGAAGGTAAAGCTAACCCTCTAGGGTGTTTTGAAATGTGTTTGCTATGTATGTGTGTATTTATATATGTACCTGTTGCCAAACCACCTTAAGAAAGCTAAGCACATCAAAAAGAATATTTGAATAATTGTTTTTTAATTGCCACTGAAGGAAGCATCTGTTTCATAAGTTCAGAAATTTCTTCCCTGTTGTAATAGAAAATAGAAATAGAAAGAATACCAAGTTTAAGAATGTTTTCATGTGTGCTTTATTTCTATAATTTATGAATTCATTACATTCTTCAGTACGCTTCTGTAGAGAAATGAATTTTCTGGCATGGGAGGGTGTGGCCCTTCAACCAAGGAGCCCATTTAAAAATAAATTAAAACAGCTAAAGGCCCTTTCTCCTCCTTCTCTTTCTCACAATGACCAGGCTTTCATGCAGCAACTATTCCAAAATCAGAGGGAATGCCAAGGCTTTATTTTTAAGGCACTGATTTATTTGTGAAGTTATACATATGTATCAGCACTTTCCATGGCTGCTTTGACTTTGAGCTTTAGTATTAAGTTAACAGGATTTGTTCGCACTGATTCTTAAACACTCTCCTTTCATGCAGGGAATGGGTGAATAATGAATGCCTCTGATATCTCCAACAAGTGTTTTCATAGATTCCCAAAAGTGGCCTTTTCAGTCTGAAAATGAATGTAAATGTCTCACCTGTGGAGACTTTGGAAGGAAAAAAAGCTTAGCAAAAGATAATGCCCCAAAATTAAACTGAACCATTGGATTTATGTCTTTCTACAATGCGGCACACCTTATATTGTGTCTGCTTGTTGAATTGACTTCTGGGTACACTGAGCTTACACTTTGCTGAAAGAGAGAGAGAGGCTTGTTACAGACTGCCAAAATAAAGCTGCTTCTGGTCTCTTTGGAAGTATGCTATTTAAATGATGCATGGGTCCTAAGAGTCCGGAGGTTGCACCAAAGCCACACTCCATTCCTAAGCACCGGAGTGCAGCTTTTGGTGCAGCTTCCAGATTCCTAGGATGCATGCATCATTTAAATATTATTTATTTTGGCAGTCTGTAACAGGCCAGAGAGAGCATTTTCACACACATGTGTAGATGAAAATTTAGACATACTTGTTATCATTTAAGCAGAAATACAAAACATTGCATCAACAAGGCAAAGACAGTGATCAGGTTATCTGCTTGCTTGTTCAGTTTGCTGCTCAAGTATAAAATGTTCATAGGTAATTTCACAACCCCAGCTCTTCTTTCTAATTGTTCTTGGTCTTGAAACTAAACTTGGAATGGAAAGCCCTCCAAACAGTGGACACTTGGGGCCTATTCACATCACACAGTTATAGTAGTCTATTCTACCTTAATTGCCATGACAATATCCCATGGAAATCTGGGATGGGCAGTTTAGGGAGGAACATTTTGAATTCTCTGCCAGAAAGCTTTAGTGCCTCACCAGACTACAAACCCTAGGACTCCATAAGATATTGTCTTGGTGGTTAAAGTAAAATATAGCACTATATTTGCATAATGTAAATAGGCCTCCACAAATAGAAGACTATCCCCTGAGAGCCCTCCAGACAGGACTATTAAGCATGATGCATGGCTGTACAAACTCTATATGCATTAGGAGCTCCAAGGGAAACTGTTGTGAAAAAAAGCATCTGTTTTTGGTGCCTACTACCCTCACATCGCTCTTGACCTGTGGCGACCGCGGCGACCCTGTAGATGAGACCTCTTCAACACTCTCTACGCTCCATCGCTCTGCTCAGGTCCTCAAATTCACACCTGCGACCTCCTTAATAGAGTCCATCTATCTAGCATGTGGCCTTCTTCTCTTTCTGCTTCCCTCTAGCTTTCCTAGCATTATTGTTTTTTCCAGTAAGTCGTGCCAAAACAGATGTGGCCAAAACACAATAACCTCAGTCTAATCATCTTGGCTTCCAGAGAGATTTCTGGTTTAATCTATCCATTTGTTTGACTTCTTGGCTATCTGTGGTACCCTCAGCACTCTTCTCCAGCACCACATCTCAAATGAATTAATTCTCTTCATATTCACTTTCTTAACTGTCCAGCTCTCATATCCATACATGTAGGGGAATACAATAGCTTGTATGCTTCTAACTTTTGTGCTCACTTGTATGTCTTTACATTTTAGGATATTTTCTAGTTCTTTAATGGCTGCCCTCCCCATTCTTAATCTTCTGATTTCCTGATGTCCCCCATTTCTATCAGTGTTTGATCCCAGGTACTATTTCTATTTCCTCATTGTCTAGGTTGAATCTGTATAAATTTCCTGTGGTCATTATTTTTATTTTCTTTATGTTCAACAACAAGCCTGCCTTTGCACTTTCCTCCTTGATCTTCCTTAGTAGTTGTTCCAAGTCTGTAATGTTTTCAGCTAGTAGTATGATGTTGTCTGCGTATTTTATTCCTTCTTCATATTTTCACTCCTCCTCCTTCTGTGTCCAGTCCTGCTTTTCATATAATATGTTCTGCATACAAGTTGAACAGACAGGGTGCAGCCTTCTCTGACCCCTTTGCCAATTGGGAACCATTCTGTTTCTCCATGTTCTGTCCTGACAGTGGCCTCCTGTCCTGAGTAAAGATTCCTCATTAAGACTATCAGATATGTTGGCACTCCCATGTCTTTAAGGGTGCTCCATAGTTTTTCATTATCTGTGTAGACAAAGGTCTTGCTATAAAGCACATGCTGATTTTCTTTTGGGATTCCTTGGTGTGCTCCATTAGCCACCATATGTTTGCAATGTGGTCCCTAATGCCTCTTCCTTTCCTGAATCTTGCTTGCACCTCTGGGAGTTTGCTCCCAGTGTATGGTTGGAGTCTATTAAGTTTGTCACACAGCTGGGTTCCCTTCTAGTTCCCATTCAGTGCTCATAGTGTCCCTCGCCTGTCCCAGAGAGAGAACTGTTAAAAAGAGTTCTTAGCCGGCAAGAACGCTTCCAGACTATTCCAAGGGATGTCAGTGCAATAAGCTGACACATTCTCAACCTGTCCTCGTGCTCTGATTGGCTAGGACAATTTCCTCCCCTCCCATCCTAGAATGTCTATAATCTCTACTGTTCATCCGGGTATGACATGGGAGGATGCCACAAGTAGTGTTAAAATTCAATTATGTTTTTATTCATGTATTTTTTTTCTGTGAAAAAGAATGATCACAAAATCTCCATAGCATATTTTTGGATGGAGAATTTTCCCCCTTGCATACTGAGCACCTAACAGACAAGATAGAAGCCAGGGAAAGGGGAACAGCCCTCAGGGCAAGCAGGTGTGTGTGTGTGTGTGTGTGTCAGGCAGGCAAGCAGGGATGCCTGTGTGTGTGTGTGTGTGTGTGTGTGTGTGTGTGTGTCAGGCAGGCAGACAAAGATGTGTGTGTGCGAGAGAGAGAGAAAAAGAGAGGGGGGGCAGGGATGCCTCTGTGTGTGTGTGTGTGTGTGTGTGTGTGTGTGAGAGAGAGAGAGAGCCTCCCACTTTCCAAACTTTCCAAGTCACAGTCCTTCTCTCCCTCCAACCAAAAACGGGGTGGGTGAGGTTCCCCCCCAAAACATAGGTGTCCCTGAATGGCTCTCTTCCTCCTCCTCCTCCTCCTCCTCCATAGCCACGACTCCTTCCCTTTGCCTCCATTGTGCCTTCCTCTCCCTGCCTGTCTCTTTTTATGGAGGGCTCCAGCGAGCTAGGCGGGGTGTCCAACCCATGAAGTGATAAGATCATAGAGTGATGACATCACTTCCGCAGTACTAAAATCCTCGCTACAACAGTACGCATGTGAAAAAAATAAAGACTGCTTGGGAACGATCTCAGCTATAGTACTGATAAAACAGTACATGCAATGCGATAAAATGTGTTCTCATACCATTAACATCACATTATAAATTATCAGATGCACCCATCCCCATATCGTTTCTCCAAGGAACACTTCCACGACTCTATGGAAACGTTACAGGTACTGGTGTGATAAACTTATATGTTGCAGAATTTTGAGCATGATTTTGCTTGCATGAGAAATTAGAGCTATGGCCCTATAGTTGCTGCAATCCTTTGTATCTCCTTTTTTGTGTGGGTAGGGATGTATATTGATAGTTTCCAATCTGTTGGCCATCATTTTGTTTTCAATATCTGCTGACATGTCTGTAGTAACTATGTTTTTTCTACCTTTCTTCAGGCATGTATCAGGATGCATGTAATGTTATCACAGGCATGTATACAAGCTCCCCCACCCCAATATTCCCATGCACCTGGAACTATGCAGAATTAAAGCAGACTGTATTAATTCTGCATTGAAGATGCAGCCTGATGATGTGGACTGCACTCCACATCATCAGATGCAATATCAGTTAGGAACCATGACTTTCCAATTATACAGGCTGTCGTTGTGTTCAGAAAAACATGGCTACAAAGCCCTCTGAAGACTTCTGTGATGTTTCTGGGTAGATGGGGACAACTGAGGGCAGGGCTTATATGCATGCCCACATCCCACCATACAGCCTTTGATACATCTTGGCCAATGCAAGGCACCCAGTAGATGCCTCTGCAGCTGTTCCAGGTTTCAAAGGATCACCTGATGTTTGAGGCTGGCTCTCAGTCTATCAGAGATGTAGATATTTTCTTATTTCATGCTTGCACAGGAGAGAAGACATAGGGGTTCGACAGACCGCCCCAAAAGGGCAGGCTGCAGCCACTCATTTCCTGGCTGTATTGGGGTCACGGCAAACTCATGCCAAAACCCCAATCTAGCCTTTCAAGGGTGCAAAAAGGAGCTGCAAAAAGTGGCTCCTTTTTGCACCATTGAAAGGGTGCCATAGCTATGGCAACACAGCTATATGGTGCTCCTTCAGCACTGCATCATCTGGAGGCAACACTGGAAATGCACCATGATGCTGTGTTCCATCTGGAATGACGTGTGGCATCAGGGCAACCTGGGGGGCGGAGTTGAGTATGCATCATGAGGACAGTATGCCCCAATTCTGCCAGGCTGGCTTTTAAGGCCAGTCTGTAAAGGGCCGGTAATCAAAAGTTTTCTCCCTGCTAAGTAAAATTGCCAGAGGTTTTGCACATATGTTATGAATTATTATGCATCTTTTGTTTACATAATTTCATGAAGATTCTTTTTTAAAAAAGCAAAGTAACTTTTTGTGCAACCAATTATTTTTATGCAAAATTCAATATTTTGTCCTTGCTGCTACTAATGTAAAATGTGCTGGTCTTTTTCGTCTTGTTGAGATGTGGAAAATCATGCAGGGATTGATATTTTTTTTCATCAGAGTGTTTCAACTTGTCAGTACACACTTTCTCATCAAGGACAAGAAAATTTGCAAATATTTGTTTACAATCTCAAGTTTCTACTCCTTTCAAACAATGAACTAGCAAGCATATTCCTTGTGCATTAGTTTCTGTGTAAACCAATGTAGTTGAAAAAAGTATTTCATACACACACAAATTTAAGGTATCTGGTGCTTTTGTTTTGAATAATTTTAGTTGAATAATTTTACTTGCGATAATGCTCTTTGAAACTGCTTGTGAGCAACATTTTAGTTAGTGATGCTAAAAGAAGAAGTTGCTATTCACAGCACTCTAGATAGTGGACCTGCTGTGCAGCATGAAATGTGTTATTTTGGGGAAAGCACAATATGGGCATAATATGAGGTGGAAGAACTCAGCATCACACCCAGTGTCAGCTGTTTCTATAAGACCTTTCAGATTGACAGTTTCCCTGTGGCGGGGGGAAGCAGAATTAATTTAACGGCTCAGTTATCAATAATGTGAGATTTACTTTAATGAAAGCAAAATAGGTTTGTATACGTAAAAAAAAGTTATGTCAAGCAGGCAGAACAATCTAGTAATCAATTAAACCAAGCTACTTGAATTTAATTAAATTTGTTTAGATTGTGTTCCCTAGTAAGAGCTGTTGTGATTAGTGCCCCAGGAAGTCCTTCATTCAGATACCACCAGTATCAGTTACCTCCAATAGAAGGCAGTAGGAAAAGAGGAAAACTGCATTAGAGATGCATAGACTCAATCAAGGAAGCCATAGCCCTGGTTTTGCAAGACCTGATTTGAGTTGTTGTTGACAGGGTGATTAAGGTATCTCACTTGAGGTGGCCATAAGTCAAAGTTGACTTGAGGACAGTTAACAAATTTTGCCCATCCATGATCAAAATGTTGAGCATGGTGACAGGGTAATCATCTTTTTAACAGATACTGCTATCAATGAATTAAATGCCTGGTGAATTCTTCTTTATTGGAATTAATTCCTCCATGGGATCTACAGTTGGAGTATTATGAAGAGATTTTTTTTTAATTCCATCAGATCTTGGGAAAGGTGACCTGTCACTTCTCTCAACTAAAGGAAAGGGTCAGAGGACAAATGAAAGAATCCATTAGACCTTGGAAAAGGTTGTCTATTATTTCAGGCCTCTGCAAAAGCATCACCACCATCACTATCATCATCAACATTACCATCATCATCATCCTCACTCTGCCTTTTCATAATACCAGGACTCATGGTGCCTTACAAATCGTAAAGAAAATATTCTTAAAATCATTTACAAGAAACTATTAACAGTTATTGCTAGGGGAAAAAATTAAACAAAGCATAGAATTAAAACCCTTTGTAACAAATCCACTAAATGACAAAAGATAAAAATAAGAACAGCACATCAGTACAACAGTGCACTATCAAAAGGTCTTGCAGGAGATTTTGTAAAAACATTTCAGAAAATTGTTCATCTGCTGATGGAAGTACAATAAAGAAAGAACCATTTTAGCCTTTCTAGGGAGGGAGTTCCCTGCAAGTAGCCATTGGGAAGTATTCTTCTGTGTGCCCACAAAACAAACATGGGAAGGTAGTAGGACTGAAAGAAGAGACTCCCCTGAAGCTCTTAGAGCCTGGATCAGTTCACATAGGGCAATATTGTTCTTCTGAAGCTATGTCTAGCCTTTCCCTCCAAACCCACTAGTTGAGGAAGAAGAAGGAGAGAGAAAGATAGCCTGATCTATCTGGGCTCCATGTTTATCTCCAAATGTCTCTTGCCCTGCTTGCTGCTAACCACAGACTCCAAGACAGAATGCCCTGGGTAGAAAAAAAGCTTGTCCATTTAGAATGAGGAAATATGAACTAAAAACATGGTCAGAGCCATTCATATCATGCTAAAATGGACTGACTTATAGCCAGAGAGCATCTCAGGTTTTGGTGTTGTTAGCTATCTTCAAGTTGATTTCAACTTATGACACCCCTATTAATAAGACCCATGGCTGCTGCCACATTGCAGAAATAAAGCAGTTTGACACCACTTTAACTCTGATGACTCAGTGCTATGAAATTCTGGTCTTGCTCACTGTCCTTGATATCTATAAGGAAGACGGGTGGTTTAATTTTTAATAAATAAAATCACTAAATAAATTTGTCACTTTTAGCCACAACACTCCTATCAGTTTCTTCTATTGCATTTGACATACAATTCTGCTGTATCTTATCTTGGTTGCTTTCTTTAGAATAAGTAGGCTATTTGAGGGTTACTGAGGTTACAATTCAGTTAGGAATTTCATCCTGATGATTATGTAAAACAGGCTATTATCTTAGACCCACTCTGACCCAAGCTAAAAACAGCCTACCTGAAAGAATTCATAGATCATTGTTCAACACTCTATTGACAACCTGAGAATGAATTTGACTTAGATTTTTAGATGGAGTGATAAACTTGCCTGTGACAACAGATTCAAATTTTCAAAACCAGAAACAAGATATCAGGGAATTGTCCTGTTCCTTTTGTAATAGGACAGTTTATATCACAACAAATTAATCACTCTTTTAATCATGGATTAGTTTAAATATGTCAAAGAATCTTCTGGGGTTTAATGTCAGTAGGTAACCAACTGCTGCAGTTTGTTGGAATTTAATACACTGACATCAACTGTAGGCTTTCCTAATTGCACAAATAATGTAAGTAGAAAATCCCTGGATTATACTTTTTTTCTGCAAGAAAGCAATCTGGTGTGATAATTCAATGCTCTCCACTAAATCTGAATCAAATTATGTGTACGTCAGTTACGCAAAATGCACATATCAGTTAGGGATGCATTAGATGGTTTGCTGTATCTCTTCATATCCAGTACATTTTCTAGCACATAATAATCTATTTCTGCATCATTATTATTTTTAAATAAATAAACTCATACACTTAAGTACAGCTATCATTTAAATATGAAAATAAAGAATAGTCTTGTGAGGAGTTCACTCTTTTGCATTTGTTAGGCATTAGGCAATATTTTGTGTTGTCTGCTGAAAAAAGTATAAATCACTGAAAAGCCATTAACAGGACAATGATTTGGTTCTGCCAGAATGCCCCAGCCAATAGGTTTTGATGCAATTCTCAGCAAACAGGAAAGTTGGTACCACAATGACAGCAAGGAACATACAACAAAGAAGTAACCCTGGCCAGACACTCTGCTGGCATCTCTAGATATTCATCTGTTGCTTAACATCCACTAGCTAGCAATGTGCTAGTCAGTGACCAAACTCTATATTCTGGTATAGCCCAACAGAATCCTCTGGAACAGGGGTGGGCAAAGTCTGGTATGTGGGCCACAAGAGGCACTTGTGCAGCCACTGCCCCCCCCCCCCCCAGGCCTTTCCAATTTTCATGTGATTTTTGTCATCCTATACTCAACCAAAATCCCCCCCCCAAACAGCCTGAAAATGTGGCAATTTGGTTCCTACAACCCTTCAGCCCAATGCTCAAGCCTGAAAATCAGCCAGCATGGTGACCAGCAATAACATTATGTCACTTCTGATGAGCTGAAATGTGTCAGTGCATCCCACTGTGTGTGTGGGGGGGGGGGGTATGATCTCCACACATACACACATATACACACCACAGCTGCCCAACCATGAGCTAAAGAATCAGGAACTCTGTTAAGAAGCAGTGGGCCTAGTGGGCCTACATCTACATCACATCATTGCAATTCCCACATTGCAGCAGTCACAGTTTTCCCTCTCTTGGAGGGAATGGCACATGCCCTTTGCCAAATGATGCAATAATGGTGCTTCCCACTCATCACAAAAGTTCTATGCCAAGAGAGTTCATAGAAGCTCCCAGTTTGGCAATGACCCCGTTATTTCCTAAATACCCAGCTGTGAGGGGTCCTCAGAGGAGGATGCTATAGGTGGGGTCACCCTGAAAATCTCTTGTGGTACAGGGCACCCTGCCTGCAGTGCCTTTCTCCAAGGACCTCTTGCACTGAGGACTTCCCAGAACCCATAATTTGTATAGCTATCTCTGAGCAAATGTGCCAACACCAGCTCTCAAGAGGTACTGGGACTTTCTTGGGAAGGGGGAGATGGAAATGTGTTGTTCCTGGTGCTCTGTTGCCTGAGATAACTGCATTATTCTGTCTCATGGCAGGGCAAGCAAAAGCCCTGCAAAATACACCCATAATTTACACTCTCTTCCAGAATAATCCAAGTGTTTGGAATTGGGGGCTTGCCTACACTGACAGGAAACCTCATCCTCATCCTTTAGATGCAGGATGGTTTCCCAGTATCACAGTGACTTTGATAATGCCAAATTCACCATGGCAAGACTGGAGTAACCCAGTAGAAAAGAGTGGTCCTACAAGGATCACAGGTCCTATGGTGAGGAGTATTTCCAGAAACATGGCCATATCCTCAACACTGATCCACATTTTCCAGGAGAATGCAGAGTAAGAGGCAATTTTTCTTCTTCTCTGGATTTTCAGAGAAACATTCCTCATTGCCTGCAAATCCTGGAGAATATTGTGTGCCCAGATTGCCTCCACTGCAGGATGAGTTTCTAACTAGTGTATATAAACATTTTAGTTTTATTTTTAGAAGTGCATTTTGGATTATTAAATTGTGCGTCCAGCCACCAAGTAATTTTCTGATTTGCTCACTTCAGAAATGAAGGTTATCACACTCTTGTACAAAACAATAAACTAGCTTTTTTCAGTCTCCAATAAATATGTGCAACTTCATTTCCTGTTTTTCTTCCTTTTTGTCTTCTTCCTCAGTTCATGTTATTAACAACTTTTAGTTAGGAGTTAAAGATGCTGACTGGAAACCTGTTGATGACATACGTGTAAGTAAGGATTGGATCACTCTGCAAGGATAATTATATTTTAATATTAGCAGCAGTGCCCAGCAGTCTTCAAGAACATTAAACTTCATTGATTGCTCACTTTCAGCTGCTCTGGAGGATGAGCTCCTATCCCTTTGAGTGCTCAGACATTTTTCACTTTGTTCATCAGTCTCAATTGCCCTTGGAAGAGAATGCCTTTACCAGCTGGTTGCCAAATGCACAATCTTCCCCCAAGCAAATGCCATGCATGCCACCTAGTATGTTGGTTAAGTCAGACCATCCTGAAACCCCCCCCCCCAAATCTGATGAAAATCTGTTCATCCGTTTTCATATGATATAGTAACAGACAGAAAGACAGAAATGTAATTTTAGTTATATATAGTAGTCTTGCAAGACTGTAACACAAATGCTGAAATACTTATCATCCTGTTCCACTGTAAGCAGCTAATTGCTTTCCATTTCATTTAAACATCAACATGTTCAAACAAGACACTTTGGCAGCATGCAAGAGTGACAATTCAAAGGGGTTTGTGTTATGCCAGACAGCAGATTGTAAACAAGGCACTCGGAGTGTCATAACAAAGCCCTCATTTTGAGTACCACTTTGCAACCATGTGATTGCTATGCTGCTCTTCTTGTGGAAACTATCACATATACTCATAATGTAAAATTAACTCAAAAAGTTAATACCAGGACTCACAACTGCCCAGAATCCAGCCACAAGTCATGAGATGGTCTATGAGTGAGTTGCATGGATGACTCATTTCCACTTTTTTCTCCTATTATGACAGCAGTCATGTACATCACTACAAATACTGTAATATTTCAGAGCTGAAAAATGCTTGGGCATATAATGAACTTTACGATACTCTTATTGCAATTGTGTGTTCTCTTGATGTTATTTTGTGTCTTGATATTCTAGGAATTACTTTTCTGAGGATTTAACCCCTTAAACACCAGGTAAAGCCAACACAGTTTGGCCCTTACAGACTTTGCCAGTTCCATCATCTAAAGATACCTTCATACCTGAGCATACAAGGACTTCCCCCAATAGTCTAAACACATTCTTCCAGCATAGTAATCTTCAGTTTCAACCAGGGTAGACTGTCTGTTCCATCACCTAAAGATACTTCCATGCCAGAGAACACAATTTAGGTTCTTCCCAAGAACCTAAAAACATTATTTAATCATAGTGGCTTATAGTTCACACAGATTAAGTGCACTACACTTCTCAGATGGGAGAGTTTTATAACTTTAAATGAAGAAGCCAAACTGTCTCTGTTGTATTGCTATTGTTGCCATCAGCTTACAGCCATGGGGAGGGGAGCCTAACTTTTAATCTCCACATGCTTCCTGCAACATCCAAAGCAGAATATAGGACCACAAAACTGTCCATTTATTTCCTCAGTATTCTATTTTACCATCCCCATCTTTTGAAGAAGGCTGGGAAACTTTGAAAGCTAGTATGATGTGTTTTATGCCTTTTGATTTGCTTGATAAAGGCATTACCACATGCTGGATTTTGGATCTTGCCTTTTCCTTTCAGTGTTGTCATCTATCTTTTCTAAAGTGCCAGATTAAAAATAAGACACAGTCTCTGGTGCATACTTGCAATCTAAAGGTCAACACACAAAAGGAGAAATGGAATGGAAAAGAAAAGTGTGAGGGGGGGAGTAAAGTAGTTCCTTATGTTACACAGTAGTTCTTCAAGTAATATAGACATAGTAGAATCCGTCTGTTGCAGCAGACAAACAGATATATTTTAGCATGAGCTTTCATGAATTATAAGCCACTTCTTCATGTATCCAAAATTATGTAACTTTTATATAAAACAGTAGGTTATAATCCACAAAAGTGTGCTAAAATAAAGCTTTTGACTGAAAGATGCCACAAAACTCTTATTTTTCTTTTCTTTCTTTTTCTTTTTGTTATGCTTAAAGATACATTATTATTCTTAAAATAGACAGCTTGCAAGAAACAGTTTAGGACGTGGGAGGGAATGAATTGCAGTTCATTTATCAGCTAAGCTCTGCAGAGCCTATGATCCCAGTTCTCCTTCTGCTCACAACTAACCCAAGATGTTTTGCTGTCTAAGGCAAAGGATAAAATATCATGCCCCCTTCATTTCACATTCAGACAGCAGCGATAGTTCAATCTCATTTCAAGCTATAAAGATGGACTACTGCTCTCCATGACACGTGGGGATAGCCAGTTGTGAGTATGTGTATATAGGATAGACTGCAAAGTACCTCTACCTAGTCTCCCAACATATTAATTCTGCTCCTGTAATATGTGAAGCATGTTGTCTCCTAGTAAATACAACCCTTCCTCTGCTGCAGCTGCATGGAAAAACATTTCAATGGTATAATAATGGATGAGAGGGGTACGCAATGGCTCCATAGCTTTGGGCAGTGAATCTACTGGGTTGTATGGAAGCTTCTCTGAGCTATTTAAGGTGCTGTACCTATTGTGAAAATAGCATTCATCACCTTGGATAGTTCCTACAAATCTCAATGAGCACCAGCATGGATTCATAGTTGCAAAACAACAGAGCTACCAGCTGTCCTTGATGCAACTAGAACCCACTTACATGCAAAGAAAATCACTTGCAAGTTATTTTTCTAACAAGAGGTGTTTGTATTACACAAATCTGTTAGAGATTTTTGCATTTTACAATGACAGCATCATAGAAGTGCCACAATCACTGACTGACCTGGAATTATGAATTTTTTCAATCATGTGCATGTTGCAAGATTCTTTTAATAATCCCTTTGGGTAATCCCAGTGTTTTGCAGAGAAAAAAGGGGGTGTATCTCTTATTAAAACTTTTGTTATTTCACATTTGCTAAACGTGTGAAGTGTTTATGTTAAGCTTCCTTATAACCATATTCCATACCATCTGCTGTGTGGGTTTACCAGCACAACTTAACTTGTCACGTGTTGTACAAATAATCTTCCTTTGTGTCGTTTGCTTTAACTTTTGTATTTACAAATATTCATCTTAAGTAGTAATTATAGGGGCTTTTTAAAATAGGTTCCAACTTCAGTATCCTCCAGAAAATGAAGAAAATCACTTACATTCAGAGTATGTTCTGCAATTTTATATGTAATACCAACACTTAACTTTTATTGACTTTAGTGATATTTTGAGCAGCCTGCATATCAGATTGCAGCCCTAGGAACCTCTGTAGGTAGTTATTTATTGTAAAGCCCACCCACATGGCATTTATTTTTCATATATGTAAATCATATATCTCAGACACAAGGTCCATCAAAACCAAACTTGCCCTCTGAAAATAGGAGGATAAACACAGCCAACCCTTCTATTCAGCAGAGTCAGACATTAGGAAGGTAGAAGCAAGGGGTTGTAGCACAGGACTGATTCCCACGTGGCTTGACCTGCACCCTCTAACATATCTCTCTCCTATTGGCAATGCCTAAGAGAGATTCAGCTGCTGGTTTATTTTATATGCAGTGGGAACAGGTACTATCTTGTGTACAAATGTACTTGGAATATGCAACCTGCTTTAATAATAAATAATAAATAATTTATTTATATTTCCCACCTCTCCCTGTGGATCACGGTAGGATTACAACCTGATAAAATACTCACAATAGTACAGTCAATAAAATACAAACAACAACAATAATTCAGATAAAAAGCTAAACCTTATCATAATACAACAATGCCCGAGAGATAGAAACGTAGCCACTACAACACAGTGCCTCCAATTCCCAACTGCCTCAGGCATTCCTGTCGATGCCCAGATGGAGATCATCGACTAAGGTGACCATGGCAGTCTCAACTCTGTATCCTGCCCTGAAGCTGGTTTGAAATGGGTCCAGATAATTGGCTTCCTGCAAGACAGCTTGGAGTTAGGAGGCAACTGCCCTCTCAATCACTTTGCCCAAGTATGGTAAAAGGGAGACTGGCCTATAATTATTTTCTATCAGGGGATCGAGGGAGGGTTTTTTCAAGAGCAGTTTGACCACTGCTTGTTTTAAATTAGCTGGAAATTTTCCCTCCCTGAAGGATGTGTTAATTATAGATCATAGCAATGTTTTTACTGCATCACCTCCCTGGTGATTTAAGTCTCGCTTGGCTCTTGCATGACTACCTTATTTTGTCTAATGCTAGAACTAGTTTAAATCATTTGGTAGCACTACATGCAGGTATATTTGGATGGAATTCCTACTGTATTTCTGGTTTAGGAGAAATAATTCTGTTTAGCTTGTGTAAAGGGATGACCAATGGGATGCTTCTGCCTGAGGTGAAGAAGAAAATGGTGCTGTCTTCTCTTCCATGTAGAGGCTAACTGGAGGTGCAGTTGAATTGTCTCCAACACTGATGATGGGGCAGCATTTTCCAATATAAGGCTAGCTTAGGGAGGTATCTTTTAGCCACAAAACTCCTATCAGTTTCTCTTGATATCTACTTTTCATCTCCTATGATTCCACAGATAGCAAGTTAAAAATAAAGCATGCAGTTTGAGCAAAAACATGCATAAAGGAGCAAATTTGAATGCCTTGAAATTATTTTTCACATAACTTAAATTTTCTTTTTATGCTACACTGACCACGCATAGCTGCAAGATTTAGGGAGCAAGCATGATATGGACATTAATGACCAAAGTAGATGCAAAAAAGTTCTTCTTAAACTTGAAGGGAACACCAAATGAACACCCCTAAACAAAAGCGAACCTTGGTGTCTGTACCCTGACAACATGCACTACCAGTGTGGGCTGTACTAATTAAGATTTCTCTGCTTGTGGGGAGCTAGGCTATATTTAAACTCCTGAAGCAGTTGCTTGGACTTCAGAATGGCTAATTGGCTTCAGAATGGCTCCAGATTGGTCATATGTATGCTCTGGCTTGTTGGTGTTCATTAGCAGAGGCTGTTCTCAGGGAACAGGAATGAGAAAATTAAGTGAGAGAAAAGACAGACCTGGCTGGATGCAGCTTGACAGTTACCAGGTCCTTGCTTCTGAATTTCTTTGTAAGAAGCTGTTTTCATTGTACAAGTTATGTTACAAAAAACCTAGCCAGCACCAAGGGCAAAGAAAGGCTGAGATGGTAATAAAAGCATCTCTTGTGATAAAAAGTTATATTTTCAACTTGAAAGTGGAAGGGGGGGAGGAGAACAAAAATCCCTTTTCTGTATTGGCATGCCTTAGTTACTTTCTCAGATGATATCAATTTTGTTCTCTCCTCTGTTTTCAAAGATAGCATGTATTTACACCACTATTATAGTAGTTGGATACTACATTAACTGCCCCAGTTCTATCAAATAGAACCCTGGAGCTTTTAGTTTGATGAGGTGCTTAGCGAGCTCTAGTGCTACAGTTCTGTGGAGTGCACAACAGCCATGATCCTCACTGGTTTGATCTTCCAGATCATTTAGAAATCCATGCCCATAAAACTTCAGCAAAATGCCTGGCTTTGTGGACTGTGTTTTTTCTGAGCTGAAGTCAGAAAGCTTTGGAAGACCAAAGTTTTAGAACCATTACTCAAGAGCCCTATAGCAGGAAACTGTAACTACCACTCTAGACTACAAATCCCAGGCCCAGAATCTTCTATGACACTTATGAATGTGTAACCTAGATCTCTAGTGTATTCATAATCCCTAGTTTAGGGGCTACATTGGGACTGTGAAAGCCCCTCAATCTCAAATACCAGAAAGCAGTTACTGATGTCAATAGGGACCTGTTCCCTTGTCACTCAGGAAGAAACTAGCTGGAGGTCCAACCCACTCCCTTGCACAACCAATCTCTGGTGCAAAGAGGAATTGTGTAAGAGTCCTTCATTTGCCTCTAGCACCAGATATTGATCAAAGTAGTGGATGGAAATGATAGCCAACTGCTTCCTAAGAGACAAGGGAACAGACCTCCATCAACTGCATCAGCTGCTTCCCAGTAAACAGGAGGCAGAACTGTGATTCATTTTGGTGCTCACAGATCTGTAAATCCCATATGGAATTCCAACTAAGGATTCCATTTATGACCATTAAAGTGATATCATATTGCTACAAAATATGTAGTGTAGAAGTATTCATATTGTCCTTCTATTGTTTTGTATTTAAACTACTTGGGGTGGAGGAAATAGCTGACTGTTTCCTGGAATGATATGAAATGCAGATATAAATGAATCTATACAATCATTTTAAATTCCTCTATGGAGTGGCAAATGAAAAGCTTCAGGTCCTCGAAAGCATTTATTTGTTCATGTATTATATTTACATCCCACTTTTTCCCAAGGATCTCAAAGCAGAATAAAAGTCTCTTTGCATCCCCCCTTTAACAACAATACTATAAGGTAAATTATGCTGAGAGATGTCATCCGTCTGAAGGTGTTCTATTGCCAATGGGATTTAAAACTAGACTTCCCTAGTTCTAGTCTACTCAGATAGCCTAGTCTACTCAAATACTCCAGAATTTTATTTTTTCATCATCCCTTCAGGCAATAGCTTGTGTTTCTCTGGAGAAGATGACAATACTGAGCCATGAACAATTTATATGTTAAGCTAAAATGTGAAGATATCTAGTGAATGCTGAATAAGGAGTTATATCTGCTATTTCAGGATTAATGTCAGACTTTATAGAGCATTTTTAAATTTTGCTTACATGGACTAGTTTGAATACACTCAAGAACAGATGGTTGGTATCTGTTGATAAATCTCCAACATATTTGAAAAAGATATTTGGACATTTCTCACTTCCAATTTCTTAACCTTGTCAAAAATTAAGCAACCCCCTCCCCCCACTAAAAAATTATCCTGCGAAAATGGAAAGAGCTGGGAGAAGAGAACAGCCAGAGGTGAATGTTTTAAATTTCTTTTTGCATGGAAGCACATTGGCCTCCACTCAGTTGTAGCTGAGAAAAACATCTGGGTTCAGAATTTTTAATTCTAAATGTATTTTGCACCTGTCTCTAGTTGTTAGAATGCTCTTTGTAAAGTGTGTGTGTGTGTGTGTGTGTGTGTGTGTGTGTGTGTGTGTGTGTGTGTATATATATATATATATATATATATATATATATATCATACATATCTAAAGCCTGTCCATCTCTGGTATAAGGGGATCTCTCTGACTCTGTGAAAATGGAAGGCAATTTTCCATGTGTCTCTTCTGTTCAGAGGGTCAGAGGTTCCCACACAAAGTGCTAGAGTAGTGGAACAGGCTTACAATAATAATAATAATGATAATGATAATAAAGTTTTATTGGATATGAAAAGCCATTAAACTTTCTAAGCTTTTAAAGCACAGCCTAAAAGCTTTGATCTGGTTTACAGAGAGAAATCATTATAGTTCATTTACTTAGCACTGACAAAGTAGTTAGTACTACTGCACAGAATGGGTAAAGGAGAGCTCAACTATGCAGAACATACTGTATTATTCTACCTGACAGCTAAGGTAGATAAACATACATGGTGGCAGTCATGATCCCTTTTGGAAACACTCACCAAAATTCCTCTCAAGAGCTGCTTCTCTTAGAAGTGAGAAGAGTTAGCATGGGTTTCTGACAATATTTTCATATATTAATGAAGAGCATCCCCAATTCATTTTCTCAAGGCAAAGCGATTCCTTTCCCAGTGTCAATTAGACAAGGCAGATACTGTGAAGCAATGCTTCCACTTAATAGCAAGCATTAATAACACTGATGTGTTGCAATGTTTGGTTGCTGAATGGTAAAAAAACAAAACAAAACAAAACAAAAACAAATGCCAGTACATGCTGCTGTAAAATAAAAAAACCATAGGGCTGACATTCATTTTCCTCTGACGCTTTCCAAACCATGTTGCTGAAGTAAAATAAAACTGAGAAGTTGTCAGCTTTATGCTGACAAATGTTGGACTAACCTTTATTAAGCATTGCCACCAGCAAGTTCTCATTAGAGGACAAAATCCAAAGAGTTGTTTTAGATATGTGGGATTTGAAGGGGCAGAGGCAGGCAGCTACTATAGATATACACAACCTCTCTGTTTCAGAGCTCAAAAAGATCCTGCTTTCTTAGACAACTCTTGAAATCTCCCAGTCATTCCAGCTACTGTGGCTGGAAGTATTCTACAGATGCAGTTCAAAAAAGTAACTTTTCTTAATGCTGCTTTGGAACAAAACTGAACTAGCTGTGATAGTCTTTGAGTTCTGACCATTTTCATTTCTTTCTTTTCAGAGGGGGAGTTCTGTTAGATTGTTGCAGCAAAGCAACAATGGCACAAGCTCTCCCAGACCATAGTGCTCTTGTTCTGTTTGTTTCTCTGCCTCATGTTGTATTCTGGGTTGTGTTATATTTCTTTGAAGGACAGAGGGATGTAGTCATAGCATTTTTAGTAAAAATCTATTTCCCAATATATTTACAGATCAAGCTAGAAGTTATTACTGAGTGCCTTCAAGTCATTTCCAGCTTACCGGAAACCTGTCACAGAGTTTTCCAGTAGCACTAAAGTCTTAATATATTCAGCATACCCAAAGATCCATTTAACAATCTCCAACATTTAGGTTAGTTCAGAAACAATCAGTCTCTTCCACTTTTGGTCCATACCTACCCTTTGCCTATTTATCTCATAAATCCTGGTCATTTCATAGAGATTTTTAAAAAAAACCTCAGAGCATCACTATGTGCAATAGGTGGCTTTTTTGATTTGAATATATCCTGTTCATTGGAGGCTTCATTTTGAATAGTAAGATTTTCTTGGACCAAGAGAAGTTCTTGGTTCTACAGGATAAAATCCTGCCTGTAATTCTATGACTTTTCCATGCCTTTGTCAGTTTTCATCATGTAATACTATGAAAAGGGGCAAAGTTTGTTCAGGAGGAAGGAAGGGTTGACCTTTTAACCATGACTCTAATGTCGTGCACCTTCTTCCAGTCCTACCATCTGTATGTGTGCATGGATGCAGGGAGACCTTGTCTCCACAAGCCAAAAGGCCATTCCTCCCCTACTCTGGCATCATCCTGTTCAGATGATGCAGGGTTAAAATTAATTTTTAAAACTTACCCCTTCCTCCAGATTTTCTGAGAAGATCCTTTCATTTCCAGTTCCTATGGCAACTGTCTGCATGGCTGTCCTACTGGGCCACCTGGTTTATCTGAGGTGAGAATGAGGCATCCAGCATGAGACTTTTGTTGGGTGCCTTAGAACAAGCTTCAGAAGAAAGCAACCCACTATGAAGGTGGGTGTGTCTGTGGTCCAGCAGGATACCCATGCAGACAGCCATCACAGCACAGAAACAAAGGTGACGGTAATAGGGGCAGAATGGAACAATAGCAGGGTCAGCATACTCTGGACTGTCCCTGGAATATCCTGGTCAATGGTAGACAAGGCCTGAATGGCAAATACTTCATTAGTACACATCTACCTCTACATCCTGAGATTGTGTTAGATCGAGGAACTATTCATGACCATTGTTCCAAAATCTGGGAATACCTGTTGGGGATGGAGCCCAGAGATCCACAAGAGTATGTGACTACTGGGGCTTGGCGAACTTTAGGGTTTGCACAACTTCAGGAATATGGCTAAATGAAAGGTTATTTTTTGGACTATAGCTCCCAGATTCCCTAGCAGCCATGTTTCTTCAGTGGCTATGGTGGCTAGAGATCATAATTTAAAACGTATCTTTTTTTAAAACTCTGGCTAAAGATGTGAACTCTCTGTTTCTTTAAGCACATGTTCATTCTTCACAGGAGTAATGTGTAAAGACAGCTCGTGATGACATCATCATACATAAGTAGCTGAAATATCAGTCTGCAAAGGGATCTATTCGCTTCCAGGCTCAATACAAGGTGTTGGTAATGACCTATAAAACCCTAAATGGCTTGGGCCCAGGGTACTTGGAGGACCGCCTCTCCCCATATAATCCGCCCCGCACACTCAGATCAACAGGGATGAAATTGTTGGAGCGACAACAAATTGTCCCAGCGACACGCTATGTGAGGACCTCACAGAGGGCATTCTCTATCGTGGCCCCAAGATCTTGGAATAGTCTCCCAGATGAGCTTCGCGCCACCACATCCTTAGCTCTTTTTAAAAAGAATCTGAAGACGTATTTCTTTTCCCAAGCCTTCCCACCGTGAAAAATCTTCTCTTACCCCTTTTCATTGATGACCCCAGACTGTATATATCGATTTCCCCTTCCATCTGGCCCTTTTGTCGTTAGTATTACTATGTTGCTTTTAATGCTATTTTTAATTGATTTTATTGGAATGTTTTTATAAATAACTGTTCACCGCTTTGATCAAAATTTTGGAAAAGTGGGTTACAAATAAACTATATTATTATTATTATTATCATCATCATCTCGTAGCACCTTTGAGACTAACTGTGTGAAAGAAGTTCTAGCATAAGCTTTTGTAGTCTACTTGCTCAGATGCATGAAGTAAAAACTGGCATGGGCAATAATTCATTCCATGCATCTGAGGAAGTAGACCAAGGGGACAAAAAGGCTCCCCCAAAGGGACAACTTAAAACTGTCCCTGAGAAAGCCAAATCGGGGCTGCAGCAATCACACGTCATGACCCCAATCCGCCTTTTTGCTGGTTCAAAAAGAAGCTACAACTTCGTTTGCACAGGCTCAAAGGTGCAACAAGATTCCTTTGCATAATATCTGTCTGGAGGTGATGTGACTGAAGTATCATTTCACTAGATGTTCTTCTGCATTTTTGAATGCTTCATGAGATTCCCTGCCTGTACAGTCACATTTAGCTTACTGTGTGTTCGTAGCCAGCTTCTTTCGAGGTATATTTGCAGAAATTGTTTAATCCAGTATTATTCACATTAGCTGAGTAAATTACTCTATCTTCCTCTTTTAGACAACAATTCCAAAGGAGCTGGCTCACAAAGTCCACTTTGTCTCCATTCCCATGCTCCTTTGCACACAGTGAAAGAACAATATTAAAGAAGAAATGGCAGCACTCAAATACTACACTTATATACTACTCATATACTACACTCAAGAGAGGCAGCTAGCATCATAATAGGCAGCATTTCTTTCATTCCTTTTTAACCAAACCAAACCATAATTCCCAGAGATCATTAAATTAATGGGTATAAATGCAATCAGCTCCATCAGTGTGGATCCAGCAGCATCAACATTATAAACTGGAAGTTAATTTGGGGAAAAACAGAAAGCCTTTTTCAGAATGCTCACTAAGAAAGTTGTTAAAGAATCATTTCTTCTAATATTGATTCACATTTCCCCATGCTTATGCAAACTGCACCACCCACACATAGAGAGAGAAGAACATACCAATCTAGAGGTCTGCCAATAAGCTTTTAAGAAAACTTTAAAGAAAAAGTTTTTAAGGCTTAAAGGAAAAAGACTCTTTACCCCAACAGTTTCATAATAACTCAGTGGCAATGTTGAATCAGCGACAGATACAGTTGTTAAACAGAGAGGGGGGGGAGGATGTTAGTCTTCAGTCTACAAAAGAAAGAATGAAAAAAGAAAAGAACAAATCCAGATAGTCAACATTGGGGTATGGAAACAAGAAACACTCCCCTGCATTCATGTCTTACAACCTGTCTGGTATGGACAGGTATCTTGCCTGAATTGCACAAGAAACCAATTTATCATCCAAAGACCATGGTTATCTTGCTACCTTTAAAATATAACAAGTATAAAATTAATAATTTGTTACAGGTAAAAGGAGTGGAAGCAAACTGAAACAAAATGCACATTTCTAGACTATCTTTGCTTTCCTCAACCTGTGCCTTTCAAAGTATTTGAATACAACTCCAACAACCCTTCAGCCAGCATTTTCCCAACAAATATTTGCACTGTCCCCTTTTTTAAGGTTGCTCATATCTACTGTCTTATGAAAAGAAGAGACAAACAGCAATATTATGGATTATGTTTTCCTTCCACTTATTAGTTTGAAATTATTCTTTCAAAGTCACTTCTGCACATTTGGGGTACATACACACACATTGGCTAAGGCCGTACATACAGTTTCTATAATATATGATTCTTAATTTTTTTGTACTTACATCACATAAAAATTAAGATTATTTCACCAACACATGATATAGTCACATGTAAGCACACACACATACACATACCCCCCCACACACACACACACACATGCAAAAGGTCCAGAATAAATTGTGATAAAAGGCAACTGACACATATTGTTGTGGGATAATTGTCTTACATAACTGAAGTTTCATCCAAAACAGTTTCCTCAGTGAAAGCCTCTTCTCAGTGGGAAGTACAGTAATTTTTGAATCCTGGAGTTTCTGAAACATTATAAAGAGCAGCCAACTGTTATGTGAAAAATGTCTTTATTGAGTCTGCAATCCTATACACATTTATTTGGCAATATGTCCCACTGAAAACAACGTGACTGTGGCATCATTTGCCTTTGGAATGAAATTTTGCTCTGCAGTCTGAGAGTCAGACTAACAATTCAGCAATCACTGAGTATGCATATACAGGTTGAGTCTCCCTCATCTGAAATGCTTGAGACCAGAAGTATTTGGGATTTCTCATATATATATATATATATATATATATATATATATATTGGATTTTGGAAAATTTGCATGTACAGAATGAGATATCTTGAAAATGGGATGCAGGACTAGACATGAAATTCATTTATGTTTCCTATACACCTTATTCACATAGCCTGAAAGTAATTTTATACAATATTTTAATAACTGTCTGCTTGAAACAAAGTTTGTGTACACTGAACTATCAGAAAGCACTATCTCAGCCAATTTTGGACAATTTTGGATTTTGGAGTGTTTCAGATTTCATAATTCTTTATAAGGGATACTCAACCTATTGTATGTTCAATAAACATAACAGAGATGGAAAGAATATTCACATATATTAATTCCGGTGGGGTTTTTTTAAAACATCATGAAGAATAATAGATCAGCATGAACAATTTTTCCCTGATAGTCAATAACCTGAAGTGTTGCACAGGAATTCATCTATAAGAAAAGCATTTGCCTTTTCCAAAGCCCTGATTTTGGTTTTTTTTTCAGTCCATCTCCAGTCTCTCTAATGATAGGATCAGCTGTGTTTCTGACAAAAACATGTTGGCTCAGAGATATTCCATAACCATTATGCCAACACTGGTTATATAGATTCAGTTATGCTTTCTGCTCAAGGGCCCACTGGTCTACTGTTTGACAGAGGCATGCTAAATATTTCTGCTTGGATCAGCTCCATTTCTTTCAACAGAATTGTACAGAATCAACCTGCACAATGAAAAATAAGGAAAAGCAGAAACTCAATATTCAAATGTTGTCATCACCGCACGCTATGTTACTGTTTTGAGTTACTTTCCCATTGTATAATTGCTCTGAAAGGCAATCAGGTTTCCTGGCAATTATTTTTAAATGTATCTTTGTATCATTTGACTGGTCCTTTTGTTCTGGTAAAAGCCTAGTTTATGGAGTTAGTCTCCCTTGATTGTCATCATTTAATTAATGGAGGAGAACTCTTTCATAAATTAAGACAAAAGCTCCTTTGCCTCTATTTATCTTTGCATTTATTCATGTGGCTTTCTCTTTACTGAGGGCAGCTTTGGGGGATGAGGTCTGTACAGCAATATTATACCATCAATTCCAGTGATATTTCCAGGATTAGAACTTTCCCTTTCCCTGTTTATGTAACCATGCTATTGGATCCCTATTTGTGCCAGGGATTTAGGAAGCTGAAAAGCTCACTCTGAATTGAGGATTATTTTCTACACACTGAAGCAAATTTATCCTTGTGTTAAATCAGATTCCTCCAGTTGTGTTACCATAGTTATAGTATTGTCTCACACCATTTATTTCAGTGTGCTCCTGCGGCTTAGGATATAGCCACAATATTTGAACTACAGTGGGATTTTCTGCCCAGCATATCTGATGAAATCCCACAGATTTCCCTCCACTTTGCCAAGTTGCTGAGAACCAATACTTCCTCTAATGCAGATTTTTCCTGGGCTACAGCTCCAGTGAACCTAGTGAACCCAAACAAAGGTGGGGAAGATGCCAGTTGCTGTTAGGGATATAAATCCTTGAATATTTCATCCTCACACACAAGAAAGAATAATTACTATAGTTCTTCCCCCAGTCCAAGGGAAAACAAATATTTCTGTGCAGTTTTCTCCCTGTATTAGGACATCCTGAAACATTCCAGAGGAATTTTCTGCATGGGAAGACATGTGGGTTTTCTGTGTATAAAATATGTTTTTAAGCAAAAGAAAAACGCACCCTTATGTGTCTTTCAGTACAGAGGAAATCCTCCAGAACACTTTGGGATATTCAAATATGGAAGCAACCTGTGTAAGTTTCACTGCTCTGTTATTCTTCCAATGGGATTTCCTGACTGTCAGGAAACACAGTTTTCAACTGCAAAAAGAATACTAAAGAATATTCTTTCCATCCCTAGTGCAGTCTAGAAACATCTACAGGGCCACATTTTTTTTCATACTAGAATTAATGTGTGATGTGCATTACTCACAGGTGTTTCATATAGTACATGGTGTACAAATTTGGAAAGAGGCAATCTTGTTGTTTTTTTGTTGTTTTTGTTTTTTAAAGTGAGGTATTGAAAAAATAAAGTGAGGTATGTCCATGAGTCGAGGCTGATTCAAGGGCAGTTAACAACAAAAACATGGCAGTGGAGCAGGGCCAAAACTAAATAACTTCTAGAAATTGAAAAAAAAGTCACAGCTTTTTTATGAGCTTAGAACATAATTTGGGTTGTTTTGTTTTGTTTTGTTTTGGAAATTGTGTGTGTTTGTGACTTCAGATTGCCTGTAGAGTTATGGCAGCACCACAGATTTCATAGTGTTTCTTAGACAAGGAATACTCAGAGGTAATTTTGCCAGTTCTTTCCTCTGAAATATAGTCTACAGCACCTGGTATTTCTTGACTTTACAACTCCGATAATTTCCTAGCCTGGGGAAATTCTGGGAGCATTGGTAAAACAATGAAAGTATCGTGTATATAGTCGTCTATAAGTTGAGAAATGTATGCCCAAAAATTGACCCCAAAATCCTGGATCAACTTATATACAAGTCAATATGGTAATGCTGATGATGGCAGCTCATTCAGTGTCAAACACACACACACATCTTTCTTCCCACTTTCTCTCCATGTCTGGGAATGGGTTGCTAGAAGCAGACAGAGTGCAGGGCAATTTTTATTTCTATGGGAGCAACATCTGATCCAGTCACACACACCTTCCTCCCCACTTTCCTTAGTGTCATGGCCAGCCAAGAGGAGGACGAGGAGGAAACTGTGGCTCCTCAGGTGCAAGAGGAGATTGAGGCTATACCAGGTCCCAGTTCTGCCCTGTCAGACCCCAGCCTTGATCTTCCAGCCCCAGTGGTTGAGGCTCAGCCAGGCTCTAGCTCCAGAGGCTCCCCCTCCAGAGGCTCAGTAGTTGAGTGTGGCTCCTGAGGAAGAACCAAGCATGAAGGTCCCTTCCTTTAAGGAAAGAAGAGCTGAGAGTGCTTGCGTGCGTCAGTCCAGGAGGCTTGCAGAGAGGCAAACTACAAACAAGCTACAGCTGGCACAAGGGAGAGTGTCTCTTACTTAACCAGCTAGGTTACTCCCACAACTTCTCTATTTGTTGTGCGTGCATTCCCTTGGTAAATTCATAACCTCACTCATCCCCTTTTATCTAGATGCCTAAACTGTATTTCTCAATGCTCAGCTGAAATTTTAAATTACTGTAAGGCTAGAAATTTGAGAATAGGAAAAAACATCATTGGGAGAAGACAATTATTGTTTGGGGAAGTACATCATCTCCCTCCCAGGCTGCATTGCTGTAAAAAAAAACCTATGGCTCTAGTAGTCAACCCACTTACCTGGGGCATGTTCACTCAGGTGGGCTTATTTCTGAGTGGACCTTTATAGAATGGGTGTGCAGTCTTCAGGCTTGTGGGCCTAAATCTGCAGGGTAGGGGGAAGACTTAGAGCCCTCAAATCCATCAACTGGACTCAAGCATTGACATATAGCCTCAGTGTGGCAGACATACCTTCAGAATTAAAGAAGTGCAAAGGGTACCTCTATGCATATGCTCAGCCAAAAATTTATTTTCATTATCAGAAGTGATATTTTGGGGCTGCAATTGTTCTGACTTATTTACAATATTCTGCTATTACAAGTTAAATTCATTTACCTAGTATTTGGATATGAACTCAAATATTCATAGCTGTCACCCAGTCAAAGAAATATTTGTTTCTTAACTATGTGGCATTCATTAATGTAAGCAATTAATTCATTAAAATCTTCATAGTTATGCATGTAGGCTCATCTGTGAATTTGTAGATGAGGCACGGACCTGTTGCAGCAAGCATGCCAAAAGAAAAGAGGCATTTCTTTTCTATTATTTTTATGTATTTATGTTTTAGAGATAAAATGCATTTCAGCCATAAGGATTGCCTTTTGCAAGCTGGAAGTATCATGTACAATGCTAATATATATTTCTATCAAAACTAATAAAAACATTCCTAAATGTACACTGGTCAATTAGCAGGATGTAAACTCACCACATTCACAGATATACTTCAGGGAGACATGAGTTTCTGCAGCTGCCCCCAAACACCAGAACTCCCTACCTAAGAAGTCCCTTCTTTGCTCTCCTTTCTATGGCAGATAAAGACTTTTTTATTCAGACAGGCTTTTAGAACTGAAGAGTTTGTATTAAAAGGCTTGTAAGAGACTATTTGTAATGTATTTTAACATTTTATCCTTGCTAAATGTATGTTTCAAATTGTTTTACTATTGTTTAACTATGGCCTAATACAGATGGGCACTTTGTGGCATGGTGGCGGCAATACTAGGGTTAGGGACCATGCACCAACCACACAGTCCCTAACCCTAGTACGGACTGGTGGCGTAGTAATGGCGGCATCTCATGTACATGGGTGCCGCCATTGCGACGTAAGCCCCATGCAGCATCCGCACAGTGCCACACGTTGCTTATGTCGCAAGTGCGCCACTGGTGCACTCGCAACATCACTCCAGTGCCATAAAAAGAACCCGGAATTATCGGGTTCTTTTTACTCCGGAGGGAAGCCGCACAGTTTGGTGGCTGTGGCTTCCTTCCAGAGGGAAATAGGCCATCGGCAGGCCACCCCTTTGAGGCGGTCTCTACCACACCTATATTTTAAATCTGACCTTTCCATAAGTTTCTAACTATATTGTGATCATTTCAACCTGTAGGTCACCTTGAGTTCCAATCCTGGGGGAAAGGCAGGGTATAAATAAAGTTAATAATGACGGTCAAGAGCCTACATCACAAGCGTAGTTACAAATGCACAACTATTTATTGTCTCCCAACCTGACTCAAAACCTACCTTAATAACCATCAGCCACACTGAACAATGGAATTTTTTTCTTCTAACAACTGGGGCACAAAGAGATGGCATTTCCAGCCTCATCCTACCAGTAATCTGTGATGGGATGAAGATTTGAAACAGGAGTTCTGATTCTTATTGTCACACCATCCACCACCACCTGTCCCATGTGAATGAATAAAATTTACATAGTGTTGACTTACCAAGTTCATATTGATTCAGTGGGTCTACTCTAGTTGGAATGAATAATGGGAGTTATAGTGTTTTAAAAATTAATTGCCAGGGCAAACACTGACAACTAAGGGCTTCCCCAACCCCACTGATTATCTTATTTGCCTATATGCCAGAATTTCTCCAGATGTTTCAGTAACCATACAACCGATTTTCACTTCATGCTCTTGCCTAGCATGTTCAGTTCAGTTCAGTTCATTGGGGCTGAAGGTAGGGTACTACCAACTGACAGTACAGTTGGAGGAGTCTGAACGTTGGTTCTACAAGGTTTTTTAAATATATAGACGGTACTAAAAAGCTTCATTTCAAGAAACAAAATGCATTCATATTTTCCCCTCAGAGATGGGTTGGCTTTCACCAGGTTCTGCAACTAATTATTAGAAATAATGAGTTGGTGTCTACGGCAGAATGATTCCAATTAACTGATAAAGCCCATGATCATAATAATGTGGCTGTTTTCAAGAGCTTCTTATATGCAAACCTACCTGGAAAGATGATGAATCCATTCTTCCCACTACAATTGGGCTTTTCTTGCTGGGGAACCAGAAATTATCAGAAATAATTCAAGATGGTATTGTGTTCCTACAGTGGAAAGGTATCTCAAGCACACCTCAGTAACAATGAAGCTCCTTTTTATAAATCCTCTATCTGTGCCCACTGCCCCCATTTACTCCTTATCATCTATCTATCTGTAGGGTTGGGGGTTTTTTACGTAGCAGCATCAGCATTGGGAGAATGGTGAAGAAGGGTGGAGAAAATAGACTTTTTGTGTTGGGTTGCAGTAGTGTGTCTATAGTAAACAATGATACAGTATAAGAAAAGCCTAAACTGAGAAAGAGTGGGCTTCTGTTGCAGTCCATCCTACTGTAGCCATGTATGACTGTAATACAAGATGAGCAGCAGCTGCCTTCCAAATCCCTTACTAAACATGTGTTAACATAAAAACAGAGGGGGAAAGAGAGGACAGATAAGTAAGCCTCACCAAATCCCCCCAGCATGTTAAAAAGGCATAGATCTGCAAATGTGGATACCAAAATGTAAATCATAGTAGAGGTAGGTGAAAGATGCATTTTAGAGGAAGCCTTCAAGTGATGTCAAGCAGGTTCAAAATTAAAAACAATTTATGTAAGACTTACCCAACCTGATTGTTTCATCTCACATGTGCATATTTTGAATAAAATATGCTGAAACATGTTGAACTGCCCTTCTTTTTACAAGTATCTGTCCATATTCTTTCTTGAGTATTTCTGCCTCTGATACCAAATTTTCTGTTAAAGAAGCCATGCCCAGGAACATCTTTACTTTGTTAACTCAGGTATTTCTGTGTTTTAAACCAGCACTTCTTAAGATGGTTGGCTGTTTGTTTTTTCCAGTGTGCCAGGAACTAGTACTATATTTGTGTCCATTGGTTACAACTCATTCTTTCTTTTTTCTGGAAACTCTGCGGGAACTAGCAGTTCATGGCTCATGCACCAAACTGGTTCATGGTCCACAACTTTGAATAGAACTATTTTAACCCCCCCCCCTTTCTCTCTCTCTCATGCTATACAAACCCAGATACTTGATTACAGAGTTACTAAATATGGTGTGAGGAAGCCAACATGGTGTCATAGTTTGAGTGTTGGATTATGACTCTGGAGACCAAGGTTCAATTTGCAGCTTAGCTATAAAACCCATTGGGTGATCTTCAGCAAATCACATGCTTTCACCCTCAGGAGAAGGCAATGGCAAACCTTCTCTGAACAAAATCTTGCCATGGGAACCCCAGGATAGGTTCAGCTTAGAATCACCATAAGTCAGAAATGACTTGAAGGCACACCATAACAACAACAACAACACCCAAAACATGGTGCAATAGCTGATGCAGCCAAAACAAAGGCGGGGTACAGACCGCCGCCGCTGGCTAGTCTGTGGGGGAGCCGGAGCCTCCACATGGCGCGGCTCCCCTGCGGACTGAAAAAGAAGCTCCAAAATGGAGCTTCTTTTCAAGTCGCGTTTGCAACGTAGCGAGGCGCCGGGGCGCACTCGCTACGTCACAAAGGACGCGACGCGTACGGACGCTCAGCGTCCGATACGCAAAGATGGCGCCGGCTATGTAGAAGGGCCGGCGCCATCTTGTACGGACGGAGTCCGTACTAGGCCCAGGGGCGTCTAAAAGAGACGCCCTTTTTAAAAAATAGGACGTCCTCCGGACGTCCCAAATGTCGGTGCAGAAAGCACCAATGGGTCTAGCAATATTTTGGGACCCAATTAGTGAGCTGCTTTGGGTAACAAACCCTGGGTCTTGTATTTCAGATAATAATTCAAGACACTTTGACGACTATTATTTTTGTTTAGAGACTTAGGAAGCACATTTAAGAACCCATTTTGATACTTACACTTAGGCTGATATCCCAAACATTGAAGTTAAAGTATGGTACCAATTTGGGTATGAAACAAATTTTAAGGATTTGTAAATGATGCCAGGCAAACTTTTGTTCCATTCAAATGTTAAACAAAATCAACAGTCAGCATGCAATGCTGTCTGAATTTCCTATAAAATTTAAGTATAGAGTATTGGACCAGTAAACTTTGTATTCACACCTTGATTTGAGAGACAACAGGAAAAAAACAAATACCATAGAGTTTCCCTTTTCTTGATAAACCCACAGTATTTCAGTAAACATGACTTCTTTGTAAGCTACAGTCAGCCCTCCTTATCCACAGATTTTTTTATCCATGGATTCAAGCATTCATAGCTTGAAAATATTTTTATAGTATAGGAATTCCAATAAGCAAATCTTGATTTTGTCATTTTATATACCGTTTTACTATGCCATTGTATTTAATGGGACTTGAGCATCCATGGATTTTGGTATCCACAGGTGGTCCTGGATACTGGAGTAGACAATACAGATAATGCTGAGGGTTGATGGGGGATGCCACAAATGAGAGCTACAAATTTCCTATCTGAGAGTCTAAAAGTATGAACATAAACTATGTCAATCTACAATCTGCCCCGGTCCCTTCTTACAGTGCCACTGCAGCACCGGGGTTTGGTTGACAGATATTCTAAACATTTATGATCTGGTTGTCTTCACTTTCCTGTAAACTTTATCCAAATTCAGCCTTTTGCTCCAAAGCAAGCTATATTCTTGAATGTGCCATGGAAAAAAAATCTGAATCCTGCAATATCATGTGAGTATACCTATCATGTAAATTCTACATATTCTGTCTTATTTTGCTTAATTTATTATGCTACTGTGGGATTAATTATGAGCCTTGCAGGCTAGTAAAACTCTCCTTCCTTTCATCACTAGAAATCCAGTGCATGTATATGTGACTTTGAACATATATGTTCATAAAGTTTTGAGAGTCTTCACATTTCTGATACTTTAATGATCCTCTCCACAATCGTAAGCATAAAAATTGAAATCTTTCCCTTTAAAAAGTCTGAGTGCCAAGAAGCTGAATTCTGAATCTCGGTAGGGTTGCCATAATTCTCTACTAAAAACCAGGACAAAATGTAGGACAAAATTTAGACCAAAATATAGGAAAATTGGAGTATAAAATTTAGCCCAAAATGTAGGACATTTAAGTAAAATGGAAGACCTTAAATGTCCTACATTTTGGGCTAAATTTTATCCTACAATTGTCCTATATTTTGGTCTAAATTTTGTCCTACATTTTGTCCCGGTTTTTAGTAAAGATTTATGGCAAACCTAAATCTGGGCCAAATTCTACGTTTTCGTAGAATTTCAGAATAAACAGGTCTCTCTATAGTAGCAGTGAAGGGACATTAATTGGATTCCCCTTAAGTCCTGCTGGCTTCTTTTCCATCTGTTCCATTTTTTGTTTTCTTGACCTGACCTTTCCTGGCCTTTCTATAAAGCACATGCCCCACTTCAGCTAGTATACTATTCATCTGTACCAGACTCCTTACACACAAGAACCTCTGGATGTGCTGAATTCAAATTCCTATCCTAATACCCCAACTAGATGAGGATGATGAGCACTGAAGTCCAATTCACCTGGAGAACATGAGGTTGTAGAAAGTTGGTTTAGGAGTAGAGGCTGGTTGGTTGTAAGTAGTGGGGTGTGAACTAGGTGGCTTTGTGCAGAGTGTGAGAACATTATCTTTACTATACCTCCCAGAATTCCCCTGGGAGCAGGGCCATTGGTCAACCAGGCTTAGGTGTTCTGGGAGTTGTATTTCAAGTAGTAAACTATCCACGTTCTGTTCCCCTTCTCCTTCTGTTTCTTTCAGGCCATAACATTTTGCATGCCTGGTATCAGATCATGAACTATTTAAAAAGTAAACATGGTGAGATTTCCCATCATGTCAGTGAGTTTTCTGAAGCGTCAACGTTTTGCATACTTCTTCCCAGCAGGATGAGTCTGTATTTCTGTTACTGATGTGCTTACTAGGGAAACTGCTTGGAAGATTAAGAAGCATCATTGCTTCAGTTAATTCCCATGTGAACATGGGGAAGGCCCTATTGGTGCAGCAGGCAGTGTTAGCAGAAAAGTGATGGAAATAACAACACACACACATTCACCCAAACCTGGAAGACAAACAGCCCACAAGACAGATGGTGAATAAAATGCATCAACAGCACTGAGGTTCCCTGCTTAACAAGGAAGGAAATCCTCCATGGTTTCTGTTTCCACCTTCTGGGAACATTTGACTGAACTGAATAGGAGGGTTATCACTTGCCAGATGCCTCTTATGTTTATAGCACTTTATTTTATTCCAGAAGTCTCATAGCTTTTGGAAACTATTGACCAGACTGTATTTGCAGTCACCAATTGTTCAACAAAAGCCCATGCTCTGCAATGTCCTTACTATCAAAGCTTCAAAAAAAATTCCTTTAGAGGACAGAGTTCCCACAATCCAATAGCTAGCAAGGGCTGGAGGATTCCAGTAATCTAAAAAAAATGTGTTTTTTTTCTAAGCTCTGACTCTTACAGAAATATAATTAAAGCTGTTATCTTGTATACTCTTAGACAGATGTAAGTTCCATTGAGCATAGCACACACACATTGTACACACTCGGCTGGGCTGCACAGTATGGCAAAGCAATTTAAGTCAGGATTTAGCCCCACTCAGACCTCAAAACTAGAATGCATCTAAGCTCATACAGAGTGCCTTTCCTTGTGTCTCCATGCCCAACAACTAGGAAACAGTTGTCTTTAACCCTGTTCCTCATCTTTTGAGAAGTGACAGTTTAGAAAACTCTGGTTTAAAATAAGGCTGAGTACAAGGTATAGCATGTGATAGGGAATTGCTGCAAAATTGTGTCCCCTCCCAACACCTTCTCCCTCCACATCTAATATGATAGATAACTACTCTAATACACACAGAAACAAATACACAGAAAACTACCGCATGGAAAGTCACTGTGGGCCTGCTGGATGGATTATTCTAGGAGATGCAGTATTAAAAGTCACATCCCAAGGCTCTGTTGAAAGCCATCTTTTTTACAGGAAAGATGTATCTGGAGCAGATATCTTAGGATCAACGTCAAAGAAAGATGATCATACTGTATAACATTTTTTGTGTGTGTACACTTCCAAGAAGTAAGAATTTCAAGATGTTCCAGAGATTACAGAAGGTTCAGTTTCTTTTACAGCAAGGGTGTTGGAAATGTATGCCATTTCTGTGACCTTATGTCCTGTAACTTTTTTTTATCACATGCATATAGCTTTAACATGAGACGAAGCTTCACAACATTAAACATACTTTTGTTACCCTCATATTTCTGCAACCTTTGCAGACTCACACAACACAGACTGACTTCCTCATACAGTCACATATCTCTCTTACTCCTCCCCTTATCTAGTGGCCAAGGGGAAGGAAAATCAACCCACCACCTAGGCCATTCTCACTCCACCCGGCTCCAACCAGCACTGACTCTGTGTTGCCAATTTCCACCAAAAAGCATTTTTTTCATATTTATTGTTATAACAATAACAATACAGCAAGCCACACTGTGATAATCTGCAACTGAACCTTCCAATGTCCATCCTATTGTTCATCACACCATAGCTTTATAGCCAGAGCGGTTAGAAGTGTCATCCTTCAGCACTGCACTCACCAGTGCCATAGAACTCCTTCACTCAGTATGGCTGCCTAGCTTTTAAGGTGGGCTTTGGGCACATTTGCAGGCATGGCAATGGTACCGTGATCATAAACATGAGTTCAAAACAGTTACAAGGTTGCGTGGAGACTATGCATGAATACCAGGTGCTGTGGCTATATTTCAGAGGAAGAAACTGGTAAAATACCTCTATTCTTTGACTAAGAAATCCTTACGAAAATCATGGAATCATCAAAACTTGGAGCAACTTGGAGGCACACACACACACACACACACACACACACACACACACACAAGGCTAGCTTATGGCTCCATAACTGCCTAACAGGATGCTAACCATAGGCTTTAATGTGGAGAGATCCCTAAATAGTAAAATATAAACAAAACTATAAAATCCAGAACCTATTAACTCTAGTGAAAATTAAAAAAGATACTGAGGCTAATCCTAAAACGGCAATTTAGTCATATGTCCATCAGGTTATTAATTCTCTTTCCAATTTTAAAGGCTAACAATGTAAAAATAGGCACTTGACATAGGGAAAAGCATCTGCCAGGAAACAGTTTATCCATTCTGTTTCAGAATCCATGAAATTGCCAATAATCCAATTCAACGGCCTTCTTCTTGTTGCGTCATAAAAGGGGCATTGAGGAACATAAGGTTTAGTATCTTCCACTTGTCCCAGCCCACAAAAATAAAGTACTAAGGAAATGGCACTTGGTTGTACAAAAGACTCTCACTTTCTAGAGGCTTTTGGGATCACAGAGCACTTTGTATTAGCTCAAAAATGTGCTTCTGACAAACTGAAGCAGGACTCTTCCATTTCTGGCTGATGCAGCACTACCAAATTTCAGCAGCCATGGGGGGAAGGTTTGCAACCCACAATAGGTTTGCAACCCACCACATTTGGTGCAGAAAAAATGATCCCCCAGGCGCATCAAATTTGTCCACCTCTGAGCTATAACTTCTTGGGCCAACTTTGTTCCCATTGATATGTGCTATGGGTAGGTCCCTTTATATTGACTCCACCTTGTGGTGACCCCATCATAGGGTTTTCTTGGCCAGATTTATTCAAACAAAGTTTGATATTGCCTTTCTCTGAAACTGAAGAGGGGTGTGACCTGCCCAGGTTCACACAGTGGGTTTCCATTGAAGGCAACTGAGCCCTGTTCTCTCACGATCCTAGTCCAATATGCAAACCACAACACCACAAAGGTACATCTCTTGAAATTTACTGATGATCAATAGTCTGTTGTCAGGTCTTCAGAGGCACTGATATCTCCTATTACAAAAATTAGATGTCAAGAATTAGAAAGTCAGAAGAGGGTCAAGAATTAGAAAGTTAGGAAAGATTCCTGAGAACACTGGAACTAATTCCCATCCCACAGTAACATAGATTTTACATTCCCATTTACATCAGTTGAAACAAAAATTGCTTTAAACAGCAGACAAAAAATTAGCTCTTCTCTTTTTGTGCATTACAGAAAATATAAATCACAAACATAGGGCAGTGATGTCACTAGCCTTGGTGTCACCTATCCTCTGATGTGTCACCTGGTGCAATCCACATCCCCACACCTCCTGGTGACACCACTGATATAGGGTTACTTATATTGTAGTAATAATGCAGTTTGACACCACTATCATGGCTTCATTTTACAGAGTCCTGAGAATTGTAGTTTTGTGAGGAACCAGACACTTTGACAGAGAAGTGTAAAGCCTATGTAAAACTACAAATCCCAGGGTTGTCTAAGATGGTGCTATAGCATTTAAAGTGGTGTCAAACTGCATTATTTCTACAGTATAGATGCACCCTAAGGTTGCCTCTTTGTATGTATTCTCATGTAGAGGTCCCCACAAGGTAGGGAAGTACACCACATGCCCAAGTGCTTCATTGTGGAATTTAATCTTTACAGACACCCAGTACATCGGAGGGCTGTTTGCCTTTTATTTAAAAATACATAAGATCTTCACTGTATAAAGTATTTATTGTTGTTATTGTTAACTGCCCTTCAGTCAACCTCAACTCATAGCAACATTGTGGATAAGACATCCCCAAGACCCCCTGTTCTCCATGGCTCTGCTTAGGTTCTGCAAATTTAAGCCCATGACCTCCCTGGTTGAGGCTAACCATCTAGCATTCAGTCTTCAGCTCTTTCTACTACCCTCTACCTTTCCCAGCATTATTGTCTTTTCTAGCGAGTCATGCCTTCTTATGAAGTGGTCAAAGTATAAAAAACTCAATTTGATCATCTTGGCTTCCAAGGAGAGGTCAGGCTTGATCTGTCCAAGGACCCATTTGTTTACCTTTCTGGCTGTCCACAGTATCCTCAGCACTCTTCTCCAGCACCACAGCTCAGAAGAGTTGATTTTCTTCTTATCTGCTTTCTTCAATGTCCACATGGTAATGGGAAATACTATGCATTTATTACATATACAATAAAGCTAATTGCATTTATTACTATTAATGATGCTTTCTGTAGCACTTTTCCACCTACATGGAAAAGGGCCATTACAACATATGCATAAGCAATGCACAGAAACAACAGACCTGTTTCCTCGTACATAGTCTAATGCATGGCATCTAATTTAAGTATTTCATAGTCACACTTCCACAGAGGTGAACCTCGGTTCCAATAGAAGTGTTAAGTAGCAATATGAATCCTAGAGTACTTTTAAGGAAAGAAACAAAATTTGCAATTGTGTACCATGTTGATTTACTCATAAGTAGATCCCACTGGGATGTGCATAAGAATTTAGGGCCTGAACAGACAGGCCAAAATAAAGCTGCTTCGGGTCACTTTGGAGGTATGCTGTTTAAATGACACACGCATCTTAAGAGGCCAGAAGCTGCACCAACTTGTTTATTTATTGATTTATTTAGCTTCCTCTTTTAGCTCCTTTGCGATACACCCTAAATTTTTATCCTTGACATATCCAACGGTCGTAGCAAAAAACCATAATTTCGGCTCCCAAAAACTTGCCCTTGCCCTATACACGCGATTGACTTACAGTCAAGTATCTACGGCTGTCTCAAAGGTGCTACAGGGCATAGTTTTTTGTGGGTTTTTTGGGTTACAATGTTCTAGAAGAGTTTCTTCCTGACATTTCCCCAGCATCTATGGCTGGCATCTTCAGAGAATGCTTGCCTGGAAAGGAGTTGGGTATGTATGTACTGTGTGACCCTCCTTTCTCAGGGTCGCACAGTACATATATACCCAACTCTTTTCCAGGGAAGTATTCTCTGAAGATGCCACAAATGCTGGTGAAATATCAGGAAGAAACTCTTCTAGAAAGTCGCCGCATAGTCCGAAAAAACCCACCCAAAAAAAGCATATGGGCAGTTGCCATGAAAGCGTTCAACTTCACAGTGCCACAAGGCCTCTCTCGGTACTGATTTCAGAGACTAACATGGCTCTAACTTTGAATTCAACCTCTGGAAACCAGACTTGAACTCCTTAGCCAGCCATGGAAACCCCACTGAGGTGACCTTGGGCTAGTCCCACTCTCTCAGACTCTCACACAACAACAACAACAACAACAACAACAACAACAACCAAAAACCCACAAAAAACTATGGATACTGGCCATGAAAGTCTCTGACTTCACATAAAATAAAGACATGTATGTCTGCTGGGATTTTGTAAGGGTTGGGGTTTTTGGGGTTTTTTGTTTTTGGACACTGTTTTATTTTGTTTTATTTTTGCTTCACCTGAAGAAACCTTGCCCACAAGGAAAGCCCAGGGTAGGGTCGCCATGGGTGGGAAAGGCCTTGAGGGCACACAACAACAACAACAAAAACAACAACAACAAGAGGGAGATCAAGAAGAGGGAGGCAGAGAAGGCGGGAAAGGAGGGCGGGGAGAGGCGCATAAAAGGGCTGCTGAGGCTTGGCAGTCTCTCTGTCAGGAGGCTCTGGAGCCTGGCTGGCTCTTGTTGCGGGAGGCATTGGCGGAGGCCGGGGGCCCGCCTTGGAGGTGGGTCCTATCCCCGCTGCCGCCGCTGTTTTCCTCGGCTCTCGGTGCCAACTCTCCGCCTGGGCAGAGCGAAGCAGGAGCAGCCCCGGCGGCAGGGAAAGGACCCGCTTCCCACCCGGGAGACCTGCTCCACTCCTTGCCATGAGGCGCCCGGATCCCAGGTGAGCCTCCTCCTCCTGTTCCTCCTCAGCATCAGGCTTTTTTAGGGGAGATGCCACCATCTCCTTTTCTTCTTGGTGGGTGCCTCCAAGTCCTCTCCAAGGCTTGGCAAGGTTTCTTCGGAGGGGGGTTTGGCATTGGACATGGCCATCCCCTGAGGCTGAGAGAGTGTGACTTTTGCCCAAGTGGGTTTCCATGGCTGAGGGGGGGATCCAGACTTTCCACAGTCACGAGCCTCTCTCTCTGTGTGTTGTGGTTTGCCTTCAACCCCTCATGGCGACCCTACGGAGGGGTTTTCTTGGCAAGGTTTGTTCAGAAGGGCTTTGGCCATCCCCTAAGGCTGAGAAAGTGTGACTTGGCCCAGGGCACCTCCCCTGGGGACTTCCTAGCCGGGATTCGAACCCAGAGTCCAAGGCTCAAACCACGACGCCAGGCTGGCCCTTCCTTTCAATGGAAGCTGAAGCTGGAGGCGAAGGGTTTGCGGTGGCTGCCATCCTCTGGCGCGATCACAGCCCTGGCATTTCAGAGGAGTTTATAAGGCTGCATCCACACTGGAGAAATAACCCGGTTTGGCACCGCTTTAACTCTTTGTCCGGCTCAAGGCTATGGAATTCTGGGAGTTGGAGTATGTTGTGGGCCCAGAGCGGAGCCAGGATAGTTAAAGTGGTGCCAGACCGAGTTATTTCTCCAGTGTGGATGCAGCCCTTATGATGAGAAATTTTGAAAACACCCCTCTCCCCTTCTCCTCCATCAACAGCCACCAAGATTGGAACCCTCTTCATCATCATAACAGGGATGTGTCAACTTGTAGTCTTCCAGATGTGGATGAACCACAGCACCCATCATCCCTGACTGCTGGCCAGGTGGGCAGGAGCGGATGGGAACGCCAACCCAACACCACCCCTGGAAAGCCATGGGTGCCCCCAGAGTGGTTTCCAAAGCCTGCCACCACAGCTCCGTAACATGGTTTAGTCTGAGGAACTAGGCTGTAGTGGATGGGTACTTTGGCAGCAAGGGTGGCAACATGTCCTGCTTTTCTGTTTGAGGGGCTCCTGGGTTTAAAATAGTGTCTATAAAGATCTAAAGAAGAAAGAATCCCAAGGAAGGAAAACAGGGACCTATGATGAACAGCTTGTACCTGCAGTGACAGCCAGGATCATCAGTTTGAAATGTCTTGTCCCTATTATTTTGGTACAACACAAAAAGTGTATGGTATTACATTTCTGTTGAGGTGTAATAGTGCATTTCAAAATGTGTATATAGTTGTTGTGTGCCTTCAAGTCATTTCCAACTTATGGGGCTTTCTTGGCAAATTACTTCAAGGGGGGGGGGGGTTGCCATTGCCATCCTTTGAGGCTGAGAGAGTGTGACTTGCCCAAAGTTCCCCAGTGGGTTTACATGGCCAAGCTGGGATTTGAACCTGGTCTCCAGAGTCATAGTCCAACACTCAAACCACTACACTATGGTTGCTCTCGTGCATACAGTAACTATTTCTAAATATGCATCCGTGCCTATGTTTTTGGATCTGTAGCATATGCACCTTTTAAGAAACACTGTGTATTCTGTCCTTTTGGGGAGGAGATATATATTACTCTTTTCCTCCCTACTGCCACCACTAAATTTCTATCAGAAGAGAACAAGGAGAGAGCAGATTTTAAAAAATGAAGGGGCGAAGTAATAAGGTTAGGGAGCAGATTGTGTATACACTTAGCCTCAAAAAGTAGTAATGAAGCAAAGAACTGAATCTCTAATGCTGGCACCAAACCTATTGGAGGAAGAAGGCAGAGATTTCGGTGGATCTGAAAAGAAACGTATTTACATGACCATCTGGTTACATGGGAGTATATCCCATAACATTCAATAAGATCTACTTCTGTCTAGACATGTGTAAGGAGATGTGGTGCTGAGGCATTTTAAAAATGGAAATGAATTATAGATGGAAGTATTATGTCTGAATCAGGTAGATACTGTAATTAGGAAGCGGCATATTGCCAGCAGCTTCCCGTTGGGAGAAGGTGGAGTGTTGAAATTTAATAGGAGAGCATCCAGAAATAGTGAGATGCTACTTGTAAGATCTAGGACTGAGCTGAAATAAAGTAGGATATGCAAAGGTTGTAATACTGTCAGGTTACGCTAAAATGGAGTAAAGGCAAATACTATTTTTTGACAAGCCTGGCACACTAATTTTTGAATGAACCCAAGACTTCAAAGTGATTCTTGGTTACTGGTGCTTGTTGATGTAATCCTTCTTTGTGTTGACATAGGGCATTACATTGAGAAAAATCAGGGATTATCGTTTTATGCAGATAAAATGGGTGGGGAGTACTGGAACTCTGAATGCACTCCTAACCACTGACATCCAAGCTCTTCTGGGACAAAGAACACAATAAACACAACTCTAAGGAGCAATGGAGAGAATCGGGTATGTTTGTTGTTGATCTTGTTGTTGTGTGCCTTCAAGTCAGTTCTGACTTATGGCTTCCCTAAGGTGAACATACGATGGGATTTTCTTGGCAAATTTTTTCAGAGGGGGAGTTTGCCCTTGCCTTCCTCTGAGGCTGAGAAAGTGTGACCTACCCATGGTCACACAGTGATTTTCAAACCCTCAATTCCCAGTGTCCTAATCCATCACTCAAAGCGCTATATTATGCTATGCTGGCTCTCTTGGGTATGTTTAGCGTGGAGAAATCTGAGAGGTGACTTAATAGCCATTGTAAAGTATTTGTAGGGATGTTATGTAGAATATGGACCCAACTTGTAGCAAATGAATTAAATCAGAAATGTAAGCAATGTATTATTTTAATAAGATACTATTTCCCTTTTACTACAAATAATTGTGTGAAGAAATAATTCAAATTATGAGAAAGTGCTGATACACAAATCTATGAATCAGATGAGTGAAAAGGAATAATAATGATGTCAAGGAAACTGGTACAATTTATTTCTTTTGTAATTAAATCTTATAGTAATACAAATATCCCCCCCCCCCAAAAAAAAGAAGAAAATGGAGCCAGCTTTTTTTCTGATGTGCCAGAAACTGGAACACAAACCAGAAATTCTTTCCAATATTTAGGCTGAATCTCTTTTCTTGCAATTTTATTCCACTGGTTTGTGTTCCGAAACCGTGCAAGGGGCATGTATCACAGATAGATATGAAAGAATTTCTTGATTGTGAAAACAATTCAACCATGGAAGCGGCTACTTTGTATTTTCCCTCTTTGGAGGTCTTTAAACAAAGGTTGAATGGACATCTTTCAGGAGTGCTTTAGTTATGTATTCCTGGACAACTGGACACATGGGCTTGGTATTTTTTTCATTCCAGTTTTTTTAATAAGCCTTTATTAAATTATTTTTGACATATACAGTATACAATTCCAGTTGATCACTTCAAAATTTGGTGCCTACGTCATGAAGATTTTAACAAATTAAAATTTATCTGGGCTTCCTCCCTTCTTTTAACATACTAAAACATGTATGTTATCATTTGCAACTTTATATTATAATCACATACAAAATATTGCAATTTGTAGTGTTTCTGTTGGGGATTGCCCCACTCCAATCCATTCCCATCCATTATCATTAGTTTTCTGTCCTCCAGCCATGCTTATTCATCATTGCATTACTTCCTTTTTGTCTTCTCCCCAACACCTCATGTTTCTCTCTCTTCCTTTCCCTCCCCCCCCCTCCCTCTTCCCCCCCCCCCCCCCCCATTGCATACACACATTCATTTCAGACTTTCATATCTATCTGTGATACATGCCCATTGCACTGTTTTGGTTACATAAGCAAGAGTTCTCAAAGTCTAGACATTGGTACTGGCATTTTCTGATTCAGGTTCTTGGTAGTTACATTTCTGTGTTTCACTGTGTTTCTTCAGTGAACATAAGATGGTGTACATGGTTGTCCATCATGACAACCCTGTAGGATAGGTCTGTCTGAGAGAGAATGACTAATCCATGACCACTCAATGAGTTCCCTAGCTCACTGGGGACTAGACACTAACTAGATCTTCCAAAACCTAGTCCAGCCCCTTTAACTGCTGCATTACATTAGCTACCTTCTATCTAGATTGTGGTCATAAGTAAACTTAGAAAAATCCAATGATGTTCATGTTTGACATAATCAGCATAGAGGCATAGAATAGTCAATAAGATTAATTTTATGAATCATACAGCATTTCTAACTGTAGTAGCTTCTTTCTCTATTTTTAATAGTGTTTGCTCATTATTATTCTGTTTCAGTGTTCTGTGTTCTACTTATTGGCCATGATCCAGAGTTTTGTACATTATCTATATGTGTTCTTGGACACTCAAACTACAGCTAAGAACCTTTACTTTATTAGTAAAGTCATATGATGAGACAACATGACTCATTGTAAAAGACAGTCATGCTTGGAAAGTGTGAGGCAACAAGAAAAGACACAGGAGGATAGACTAAGAACTAACACACAGGAGGCCAGTTCCCAGAATCCGCTAGCCAGCATAATCAGTGGTTGTGGGGCTCAGAGAGTAGCAGTTCAGAGAAGTAACTTTTCCAAGCTCTGACTCAAACAATAACCTCTCTGTAAAGGATTGTTGAGGATAGGGTGTCTTGTAGATGTCTCATTCATAGGGTCACCATACCTTGAGATGGACGTGAAGGTAGTTAATGACAAAAATTCAAGGGCAGAAATCAGCAGCCCGGTTTCTTATCTTCATCTAAAAGAGGAAGGAAAGTGACATTGTGTTTCCCATATATTTTCCTCTAGAGAGTGGTTGGTTCTTTCTTTTGAATCCCCCATTCAGTGTCAGGCCCTCCAAAAGTAGAACCAAGGAATGATAACATCCAGTTCACACAAACCAGTTTCCATGTGCACATATCTCATCATTGGGACACATGGGATGCACCTGTGGAATTGCAAGGATACTCTAAGCTCAGCAATTCCAGCCTGCTTCACACTACTGAGATCACCAGCTATATATTTCAATCTCTACAAAAGAGGATACCATGGATTACAATACAGTAGACTCTTGGTATCCATTGGGCTTTGGTTCCAGGACCCCCTCTAGATACCAAAATCTGTGGATGCTTAAATTCCATTGAATACAGTGGAATAGTGAAATGGTTTCCCTTATATAAAATGGCAAAGACAAGGCTTGCTTTTCAAGCTGTGGATGGTTGTATCCATGGATGAAAAATCTGTGGATACAGAGTGTCGACTGTTACTATCAGAGCAACAAAATAGTGCTCAAAATTTTGCAACAAACACTTTTACCATACATGAAACAAGAAATGCCTGTTGCCCCAATATGGGCTCAGAAAAGGAAAAGGCAGCAGGGATAAAGTGAAAACATAATTTGAGAGCAGGCTTTAATTTTGGGAAATTATTTCAAAATGCTATGGTTGAGAGTGTCGGGAAATGGTTTCAGGGGTCAAAACTCCTCTGTTCTGCCTAGAATTTATCACTTGGGTAGAATATCATATTCACTTAATTTTGCCGTGCAATAGCATACATTTCCTGCTGCAAATGTAACAGTACCTTCCTCTACAGCATGGTTGGAAAACACATGGCCCTCCAGATGTTGTTGGACAGACTTCAGTTCCATCAACTGGAACTGAATTGGCCAGGGACAATGAGGAGTATAATCTTCAGACAATACATGGAAAAAATGCTTCTCAGCAACATCCATTCCACTCTTTTTAAATGCTTCATTTCAAGCAAATTGATAAGCTGAAAATAAAGCATAAAATTTGAACATGTTCATGCAGAGCTAACACTTGTGGAGGTGTGTGCAGGTGCTATTGCAGATCATTTGCTCTGAGAATTGATTAAGAGTTTTTGTAAGCATAGAACTTATGATGCTCTCACGCAGATAACAAAACATTTTACAATCCAGTCACAACAGGTGTATTAAAGATGCTGTCCTATATTTACTTAATAAGGACTTCATCCCATTAAATTTGGTGCTACGTAACTTTGTCATTGTTGTTAATTGCTATCCAGTCGGCTGCAACTTATAGTGATGATTTGAATGGGAGACTTCCAAGACACCTTCACTAATAGCCCTGGTCAGATATTGTAAACTCAGGGTTGTGGTTTCCTTGACTGAGGACACCATCACACGGAGGAGACAAGCACCATGAAAACGTAATTAAAATGTGGTACAGTATGCCTTACGCAGCTTCCAGCATACACTGGAAGCTGCATTGGAAGAAGTGGTGCCACACGCCAGAAAGAGTAATGGCACGTGTGCCCATGGTGTGCCCATGCTGCCATGCCGCCACGAGCATGAGCCCCATTGGCTTTAATGGGACTTGAGCTTACATGGAATTTCCCTTACGCGAGGGGTCCGGAATGGATCCCCCGCGTAAGGGAAGGGACTACTGTAATAGTACGATTGGGGGTAAGATTATCACACTCCCATGCTCTTCTCCTGTTCATGTCCTGTGTATAAGCTGTAATGGACATGTGTTTGATAATAACAGAAAATCCCATTATTACCCAAAGATGCTTCCATTACAGTTTACACATGGGACATGAATAGAAGTGTGCCGGAGTGTGATAATCTTCCCCCCGATCACACTATTACCATGTTTTAATCACGTTTTCATGACACTTGCCTCTCGCGTGATAGAGCCATTAGTCTATCCTCCTGTGTCTTTAATTGCTACCTCACACTTTCCAAACATGGCTGTGTTTTGCAATGAGTCATGTTGTCTCATCACATGACCAAAGTACAATAGCCTCTATTTGGTCATTTTGGCTTTTAGGGGGGAGTTGAGGCTTGATTTGGTCTAGGGCCTATTTAATGGTCACTTTAGCAGTCCATTCTACCCCAGAACCACATTTCAAATGAGCTGATTTTCTTCTTGTCTCCTTTATTCATGCCTAATTTTTAAAATGATAGACACTATAAAATATAATGACATGGACAGTTCTGACTTTTATATTATATGATATATCTTTACATTTGAAGATCTTATATAACTTTTTCATTGCAGGCCCCAAATTTCTAATTTGGATTTCTTGATTAGTCTTCACTTTGATTAATGACTGGGCAACGTTATAGTCTTTGATTTTTTAATGTCTTTGGGACTTTCCACACAGGCCCAAAGACTGGTGTTCCTCCCAGCCTCATGTTATCCTGTTCAAATGACACAGGGCATTAGCACTGAGCTGGCACTGGGCAGACCAGATGTGGATCCACTGAATGTGTCCCAGTCCCAGGTCGAAGGAGGCTTAGTACAGATCAAAATGACCCACCATTTTCCATGGAATTTCATTGAAACTGCATGGCAAATCCCAGCAGACCAGACAGCCCTGCACGTTCCTTACCTTTTTCCACCATCACTCCTACTGAGAAGACCCCCATTGCAGCATCTGATGTGGAAACAGGATGCCTGACCATGTGGGTGCAGTCAGGTGCCCTGTTTCCACATAACACATGGCAGCAGGGTTATTCTTAGTAGGAGCAACTTCAGAGGAAGGTAAGTGGTGTGCAGTGCTGGCGGGTCCATGATGTAGTGGTGGATGGGCATGTAAACACCTGCCCATCTCCATGGTGGACTGGGGACTGACACAGGTTAGGACCCAGGTCAGGACAGTACAGGTTTGGCCCATGCTGTCCTGGTCCATCTGCTCAGCCCCTTCATCATCCACTTTAAAATTATGTAAATTATCTGTGATTGTTATTTTTCTTTGCTTAATATTCAACTGTAATTCTACTTTTTCATTCTTTTTCTTGTCTTAATGCAATAATCATTCTGTTTTTGCTTTTTTAAAAATTAATGTGATGTCATCTTGCACATCTTTCACAATTTTCACACTTAATTTCTCTGAATCCAACCCTGCTTTCTAAATATATATTCTGCATATATATTAAACATATATGGTGATAAAATACAGTTTTGACTGACCCCAATTGGAAAACATTCTATTCCTCCATATTCTGTCCCTTCAGTGGCTTCTTATCCAGAGTGTATCAGGACAATCTGATGTTGTGGCACACCCATTTCTTTTAGAACAAATAGTGTTTCGTGATCTACAGAATCAAAAGCTTTGCTATAATATATAAAGCACAGGCTGATTATCTTCTGGAAATTTTTGATGTGTAGCACCGTTTGTAGGTGGCGGCGCTCCAGTGCAGCAAAGAGAGGCGCCGAGGAGGCACCTCTTTTTGGCGATCTGCACCCCGCCTATAATTAATGGGGGAGCATTCATGACCACTCTAAATGGTCTATATTTATAGTGTAGTGGGTAACATCCAATGTGTCCCCCTGCCTCCTTCACGGAGTTTTTAAACCAAAATTAGATTGTGAAGACTGCTTTAGCTGTGGATTCATGCAATGTCAGGAGCATTGGATAAGATAAGCCTTGGGCAGGTTCCTTCAGACACTGTGATTCTCTATGCCTGCAGCTGCTTTGGGCCCCCCTCCCCCATGAAAAGTTTTGCCCCTCTTTTTGTTGCAGCCTTTGCTGTGGCAGCAACAGTTGATCTTTTTGTGTGTGAAAACAATACATTGCATATCCAATGTGCCTTGTTTTTTTCACCCAAGGCAAGATATTTGTGGTGCATGTGCCTTGTTTGTAAGGCTAATGGCATTGCTGAGAAGGTTTCAGGTGTACTGTTAGTCTGCAAAAAAGGATGCCCTGCCCTGGTAGGTTCCATGGAGGACCTGGCCTCTGTACCTGTGGAGGTCATCCAGTCCTAACTTAGCCTACCCAGTCTAGCCTAGCAGAGTACCAGCAAAGCAGAGTAGACAAGCATCATCATGCTATTTTTCTCCTAATTTACAAACACAAAGATACACATTCCTGTTGGTGTGGTGAGAAGCAAAGTTTAGCTTCCTTAAGGTAGAGGGTGAAAGAGATAGCAAGGTCTGGTTGGAACATTGCCAGCAGCTTCAGCTTACCTACCAAAGCATGTGGGTAGATGAGATGAGCAGAATGGAGAAAATGAAAGGCATCTGATTGAGGAGTGAGAGCTAACAGAGGGACATCATTACTGAACATTATTAATAAATTATCTGTGATTCTCTAGCATAAAATAATATTATGTCAGCATAGATTATATTCTGCTTTGAAATATCATTTCCCCCTTCTTCCCAGAATGCACAGATGAGCTATCTGTCCTGATTCTATTTATTTGAAAATAACATTGGCCCTGAACTTGAAACAAGGTTTTTCCCAAGGATAATATCTGATAAATCTAATAAAAAAATCTGTAGGTGGATGTTGTTCATTGCCTCACTCCAATATCTGTTGTAAAACCAATCTGGTCTCATCATGTGGTTTATAGAGATGCCACATCCAGTCTAAATACCATCATGCCACTCCTACATTCTTGTCGCTTTATCTTATTTATGAAGTTTTTTGTATCTCAAGTTACAGGATGCTTTGAGAAAATATTTTCAGTGAATGAATCAACATATTTAGAAAGAGGCGCTAGAGAAGAATTTGGTCTTGAAACAAATGACTGGATTGTCAACCATAGCTTGTGGTTAGTTTATAACTCTGACATGTTGGGAAAGAGGCAAATCAAAACCACTGGGTTGGATCACATGATAAATAAACCATGGTGGCAAGGTCTTTGGTTTATTTAGTACTTCTACTGGTCAAGTAAGAATATGTGGATATGCATGGCATGTTATTTGATCCATATAAAGCAGAGTCCTGCTTTGTCACAATGACATAGCCATATCCACTTGTAATGCAGGAGTGGGGGGGGGGGTCTTACTCATTGACCACATTTGCTCATTGTTACAAGCCATGATGTGGTTTATTGAAAAATGTCTTGTTCGGTAAGAACCCCTCTCTGTTACTAAGCTATCATTTGTTGACCAGTAACAAACTGTTATGGATCCATAGTTGTTGGTGGTGTATGAACTCTGGCATGTTCAAGCAATGGCTAAACTACAGTGGGCTGTTTCTGGCTTCTTTTACTCCAGTGCCCACCTCAAAATGGGAACTGACAAAAGAGTTGGACTACAGAAGAGAAACAAGCCAGAAATGTGGAATACAAATCCACTCACAGCTTGTGTCTTTAAAAAAGTTTTCAAAGGCACCAGAGCCCTGCTAGTTCAAAATGTAGGAGCCTCACATAGGAGCAGCAGGTTTCTTAATCAGTACCTCTTCTGGAAGCCTCACTAATAGTCTAAATATCACATACCTGCTCATAGAGGTAGGAATAGATAGGTGATATCCATTTCTTCTCTGCATGTTGCACAATATCCTGGAAAAGCAAGAGAAACATGAAGATCACAATGAATAATGGATAGCAGCTGCAACCAAGAATTCCTGTGTTTAGTTTTTTGTGGGTTTTTTGGGCTATGTGGCCATGTTCCATCTTATAGGACATGCCCACATAGCGCGAAAAACCAACAAAAAACTATGGATGCCAGCCATGAAAGCCTCCAACTTCACATTCCTGTATTTGTTTGGAGTTGTTCAGTACTCATTTTGGCCCAACTACCCATTGTCCCCATGGGTGTGAAGTCATGTGGATTTCCTGCTGATGTCCATGTGCTAAAGATAAACTATGGCTGGCAGGACAATTCATAACCATCCATGAGAAGGTGCTGCAGGAACTTCCATTTGTGGCTAGCATGTCGTCAACGGCTAGTCTTTTGACTAGTCATGCATATTTGACCAGCAAAACCTAAACTAGAGTAAAAGTCATAGTGTTTGCCTGAGCTTCTTCTTAATGCATCTAAGAATGTGTTACTAACAGGATCAAAATAGTGTGAACCAGTTGCTATCCAGTGTTTTCTGTTTGGGGGATAGTGCTGCTATCTATAGAAGCAAAACTGTTCCATAGCTTTAGGAGGAGTGGCAGAGCAGGAGGACCTGTAGCCATAGGTGTTTCAGTGCTCTTGAAGAGTCTTCTCTTCGTTCATATAACAAGGTTAATGCAAGTATCACATATGCCACTGTAATATACTGATTAGGGATTTGGTCTAGGACCCAGATGACATGGATCTTTCAGGCATAAAGTTCTTTGAGTGATCTCAGTCACTTAACCTAACAGGTACTTCATGTGCTCCTTGACCTCCTTAAAGAAAAGGGGGGTAGGTTTTGGAATGGAGTTTGGTTGTTGTATGGATGGAACAGAGTTTCAACCTCTGCAGTGATCAATATTGTGAAGGCATAAGTCCAATGGTCCAATTACACCATTGTAATTCACAAACAGGTTGCCAGCCAATGTTCTCAAGAATGATCTGTCCTGTGGTCCCACACATACACACTACTTAGGGTAGATGCCTGAGTGCTTTGTTTTGACAGTACGACAGTGCACTGTGATTTTCTCATGGTTGTTTATATTTGATGTCCTAAGACAGAGATTTTACAGAGTTTGAAGAAAACAAGGGGATTCTTCTATCCTTCCTTCATAAAATAATTACACATGTTGTTCTTCTGGACTGTTGATGGTTTGAACAAAGTGCTGCCTTTATGTAAACTGTCCTTTTTCTCAAGCCTTCCTTTGGAGATCCTAGTCCTTTAATAGAGATGGATGTGGTCTTGGGTGTACAAGGCCTACATTGCCTACCTAGAGCTATTGCCACAACACCTCCAGTAATTTATCCTTTAAAAAAAAACAACAAATAAGCAGGAAGGCAGGCTAAGAGCATGCACTTTGCTCTTACTGAATTATGCTTCCAAGAGTGCAATTCAGCTTGAAAACAAGGCATATGCACTTTAAACGGTAAAGTGCTGGCTTAGTCTCTAGTCTTATATTCTTTTCTTCTCCTGAAATTTGCCAGTGCAGTAGCAAATTTGATAGCAGCAAGTGGAACAATGGGAGGGGGAGAGAACATAAAACTGGACATAGAATGTAACCAATGACCATATAATCCCTACCCCCTTTCTGTGGAGATAAGAGGAAAGTGATGTATTGACATGCCTAGATTTATGACAACTATGATCTTTTGCTGGGTTTATATACAACCCCTCCCCCCAGCTTCTGTATATACACACACACACAATTTGGAAGACAAAACCAATACAAAAATCTCAATCACTGCTCTAGGAGGAGCAGCCCATTTCCTCAAAACACCCCCAGTTCCTGAAAGGACCAGGAAATCAAAAAGTTGAAGAGCTTCTCATTGCAAGTTTGGAATGAAAGGTGGCAGTACAACTGTCCTAGGTCAAGAATTGACCCCCCCCCCCCCCTTGCCTACTATAAACTTGGATGGTCTGAATGGTCTGATGGAATAACACAATGTGTTGTCCTGGCAGAGTTTAGGGTCCAATTTTCCTATCCATAGGAGCAACAGCTGCATGGGGTTCCATTCAATATTACAGTATTCAGTTTAATCTAAACAGAACCTCAATAGCCACTTTGCTGGTTATCTCCTATTACACACCCATTTCTAATTGTAATGGATTTTTAAATGTATGATTACAAAATTAAGAAAAAGAAATGAGAAGGGGGGAAACAAAACAAAGGGAAGAGGAATTACATAAAATATGAACAAGGGCTAGGCATATATATTGATATAAGTGACTGTGTTTCCAAAAATACATTTTCTTGAAGCTGACATCTATCAAATACACATTCATGCGTAAGATTCTCTGTTCACTGAACTATAGATGGTGAATCTTTATCTTGTCAGCAGATGTCTGTTTGCAACAATAAAAGCACTCAGGGTCCAACAGACATCTGGTTTTTCCTTTCCCCACACAGTCCAGTATAGTTATGACTGTGCAGTGCATATATTCAAAGTTATGGAAGTCCAGTGCTGTCGTAACTTGGAGTTATGCCAACCTTGTGGATTTAGTTCCAGTAATGTTCTCATCCATTTGGATGAGAGTAAGCTTGCACAGTAAATCCATGAACAGATATCTCTCAAACATTACATTATTAGGATTATCAAGAGACAAGTAATGTAAGGTAGACATAGGGAAAATAAGAACCATAGCTGCTTTTAATTGCTAACAGGTTTTGAATAAAGCTCCAAAACTGAGATACCTCCTAAAACACTGCCATCTTCTATGACACGTATTTTGGAACAGAAATAGCCACACAGTTTACAGAATGAATAGAATTGCTGTTTCTTCATGTGTCCTGATAGAAACAGGGGCATAAATCTTAAACAGAGCTTTCAGTTTTTGTGTTTTGAAATACTGTACCTGTATTTTATAAGGTAGTGGTGTGGGATAAAACAAATATGATGTTTCCTCCTGACATTCTTTCCTCAGAAATCACTAGCAGAGATGTTTAGGATCAGCTATGGAGGATCTCTCTCATTTAAATACAGACATTCACACAGGTCACCATTCAACATAGAAATTATATTGCAAACATAGTATTACTTTTTGTTAAAATAGATTTGTGCAAAAGTCTAAAATATTACACAAATTGCTTTGTGCTCTAGATAAATAATTATCTTATTTGTTTCTTTACTTCCATGGGACCTTAAGTCCTTCGCACAATTCTGTGACAAAAGGATCAGCAATAGCAACAGCCTGAAAAAAGCCTGTTGTCAGCCTTTGCCAAAATCCCTCAAAGTTTGGATCTACAAGGAAGTGTTTGGCACATCTTTAGGACAATTGTGATCCCTTGACCTAAGCCAGGATGTCCTTCTACAAGTTGGAAATATGTTCTAAATTCAATACAGGATTCTTCTGCAGGCTTTGTATGATGAACACACCAATCTTAATGTAAGTAGGATATTTGAAAATCACAACCCAAATAGAAAAAAGTTAGGGCAGACATTTGGCCATTGTCATTCCCTCCTTCCCCCCCCCCCCCCTCCATTTCTCCATGACCAACTTCCCAACATCTTTTGCCCAGCAGCAGCATAAAAATTGTCCTGGAAACTGGATGATGGCCATTAATTAGACTTGGCATATTTTGATTCACTGATCAGTTTTCTATTTAATTTTTTTCTTCAGTATCCTTTTCAAATGTCTTCAGAAAATCTTTTAATTTTCACGAAGAAAGGCATTGTTTTATTCAAAAGAACTATGACTCAGGCACTCTTTGAGAATATTAAGGTAGGTGAAGACAGGCAAGCTTTGTGGTTTCACTTACCATAAACAAGCAGTCTTGCTGTGCTGAAAGTCAATCATAGTTGACATACAAACTATGTTAGATACTTTTGACATGTATTATACAGAGTTTAGACATTTTACTTTCTTTCTTTTTTTCAATTACAGCTCCTAGGATCTCCCAGCTAGCATATCTATTGGCCATAGTGGCTGGGTGTTTCCAGGAGTTCTAATCCAAAAAAGTAACTTTTCCAAGCTCTAATACTGCACACTTAGATACTAAAGACACCTAATATAGTTGGAACTAGAGGAAGGATTCCTATTTGTGTTCTGTTCCTTTTATTCAAACCTGCCCACTTCTTACTATTTTATGCATTGTTATGAGAAATGACAGGCAAGAGGTGCAGTTACAGCAATTTTTCATTTTCTGTGATAGCAGCATCAGATTTTTACAAGGATGAATGACCAAGGATCTGGGACACTTTGAGCTCTGGAATATTTGAGACATTTAAAATCAATACAATCCATTATAATACTCAATGTATATTGCATGCTAATACCAGTGCAGCTTACTTCAAGGCTGCATTGATATTTAGGTTTTTATAATAGCATGTTATCATAACTCTTTGTGCCTCTGCAAGCCCTGTGATCTAAAAACATTCATCAGCTGCATAAGACCATATGGTCACAAGGGAAAAGAGGAAAGGACCATGCATTGCTGACCTTTTGTGCTCTTCCATGTAATCGCCATCTCTACATCAGAATATTAAGCTAGAGTGCTTTATGGCATCTGAATATCCTTGCTGAATCAAGTCAGCAGAATGTCTTTGCTGAGCAACATATTTCAGACAAGGAATTTGTGAAAGTGATCTGCTTTGCCTTTCACCATGTATTAGCTGAGTAGACTTGTCTCTGTTCCTTTTATCGGGCTGTGACATACATTCATAATAGTATCCTTAATCATTTTCCAGCAGAGGCTTGTTCCAAGATTTAGTCTTTTGCTAATGTGACCATCATGAAATAGTGTGCTGATTTCCTGACCAGGATTAGTGTGTTCTAAACATCCTGATGAGTTTTTGTCCTTTCCACCCCTGAGTTTATGCCTTTATCATTATAGAGAAGAATGTTTTCAAAAATATATTAATGCAAAGAAATGTTTAAGACAGTCTTCTGTCTGTAAATCTTCTTTCTTCCATAGTGGGATGCTAACTTCACATTTTAGTTGTCCCAGTTCTTAATGTTCTCACCTTATTTGCATAAACTGTTAGAAATCCCACCCACATGGGTTTATTTCAGTCACAAAAATGGGATTGTGAACTGCTGTTTTTCCCTGTAATCTACAAGAAGTTTCCCAACTCTGTGCCCTCCGGATATGATCACTAAAACCCTCATCATCCACAGCTAACTTGACTGATGAAATTTAGCACATCAAGAAGTCACCAACCTGGGAAAAGTTAATTCATTATAAACTTAATTCCCATTGATGCTAGTAGGCTACTTTAATAATTCCAGATTGAAACCAAAGGGGCAAAAAGATGGGCAAGAAGGAGCAGGCATAAGCTGGTCCCAGCCCGATTGCCCTGGGCCCATGGCGAACACATGCCATAGCCCCAAGGGGAAATCCAGCAGCAGTCCCAAATGGACTGTGGCAAGGGGTAGAAAAGATCTGTTCCTTTGGGGGCTGGTTTTGGGCCACCTTAGGTAGTCCAAGGCAACTTCTGGGTGTCCCTAGAGTGGTTGGAAGCCACCCCATCTGCCCATGTGCTTCAGGCCAAGTTTCTTTTTTCTTGAGAGACCAAAGAGGTGGGCAACTGTGACCATCCAGATATTTTGTCGTGCCTATAGTTCCCAGCAGCCTTAGCCTCCATAGCCAATGATGAGGGATTTTGGAACATGCAGTCCAAAATCCACTAAAGGGTTACAGGTTTTTACCGGAAGATACCATCATCTCATTCGTGTTACAGTAGTAAACTATTTCATTCTTCTTTGTTTTTCAGTGGATAATACAATCTGCTATTTTCTAACATGTTTTCTTCACTGTTCATGCTTTTCAAAAGTACATAATTTCTTGCCACCAAGTGGTTATAATTATAAAAGACCAAAAGGAATGTATAGGGTTAGAACTATGAACTTGGTCACATGGTTTCATGTTCTCTATTGTAGAAAAGAGAACCCTACTTGTTTAAAAAATGTTATCGTGCCATGGAGAATTCTGGACTAGATTCCTCTGATCTTTTAGTCTTGCTCAGGAGTTCAGTTCTAGTACAGCTATAGTGTATGTCTGCACTAACACCAGTGACAGAGTGCACTTGGTGACATCTTGATGTGTTTTCATGGAAAAGGCTAGTTTAGAATCTTGTAAGGCATTTTTGTAAATGACACTAAGGACTTTATCACACCCTTTTTTGGCATGTTACGGGTATGAAAAGAGGATACTTGTGTGCGTGCACAACCCCCCAAAATGGATTTTACGCGTGAAATGTTCTGGTTGGAATTCTTCCGACCGATCAAAATGGTGCCCGTCAGCACTGAACGGGGATGGATTGCCGCAATGGAATGGAATGGGGCCTTTTGGGGGATACTTTGACGTGCGGTAAAATCCATTTTGGGGCAGTCACGCAAGCACACGAGCGTCCTCTTTTCATACCCGTAACGTGCCAAAAAATGGGTGCGATAAAGTTCTTAGAATGATATTTGAATTTCTGCACTGAATGAAAAAGACATTCATTGGCCAATGTTCCATGTTTGTTTTTAAAATATATCTCACTTTCTGTTATACAGTATTTTAAAACATTCAGAAATTATTCACTTTTAAAAAAGAAGGTGCTGTTTATAGCATGTAAATCTTATAGAGTGCTATTGGGTTTAATCCCTTGCCCTCAGCTGAATTTACCTTTAGTGTTATTATGACAATAAAATGAAATCAGGATATATTGCTGCCCTGAGGCAATAGGATGGCATATCCAGGCAAATTCTGGATAAGTATTTAGTAGCATACTGTAATCTGGCTAAATTCTAGGTCTATTCTTTGGGAAAGTGGAAATTATGAGCATCTTGGTTTAAATAAAGGAATGAGTGCCTAATGTTATCTTCATCTGTCTCTTGCTCTATCATGGAATCCTTCATACAGAGTAGTTGATAGTAGGTGGCACTATGAGGGGAGAGGTAAATGTCCAGTTGATATAAGCCTTGACCCTTTTTCTCTGTGCATATGTCTACATCACATGTTTATTGCAGTTTGATAACCACTGTAACTGTTATGGATCCATGCTATAGCATCGTGGAATATGTAGTTTGGTGAGTAGTCCAGTAGAATACTTGTTGTCATTGTATGCCATCCTAGTCATTTCCATCTTGTAGCAACCCTAACATGAGCCTATCATGGGGGTTTCTTGGCGAGATATGTTCAGAGGAGGTTTGCCAATGCCTTCCCCTAAGGCTGAGAATATGTGACTTGTCCAAGGCCACCCAGGGGGTTTCATGGTCAAGTTGAAAATCGAACCCTGGTCCAGTAGTCAAACCACTTGGCTCTATAATCGAATTCTATGCCACACTAAATTACAAATCTCAGGATTCCATAAGAAGAAGCTATGGGCAATTAAAGTGGCATTGGGCTGCTATGACTGTGCAGAATACATTTAGATGTCTTGGTTACATTCATGACAAAACATTGGGAGAGAAATTTGTTTTTTGCTTTTTAAAGCAAAAATATGGGAATTGGGTGTACTTTTATCTTTTCCTCTGACAATAGAATTTGAGCTTCAGTCTTACACTGAGTTACTGTACTTCTTAGCTGGATTAATTAGAAAGTTAAGTCATTATTTAGCATACACATTAGTCTTTCTTTGGCACTTCTACATACCCTAATATCTCAGTGTAGGAGAGAATAGAGCTTTGCCAAAGATGTAACTGCTTAATTTGGGAATAATCCTATTAGGTGCCAGTTGAAATATTGTACCTGCAGTGTTGCCAGCTCTTTTAAAACTGAATCATAGGGCTGTTGGAGAGAAAAAGACATCTCTTTCCATCTTGTCCATGGAGCATGGCTATCTAGTACCAGCCATTCCCAAATCCCCTAATCCAGATTAATTTACCACATAGGGAACATGGGTGACTGGCAGATAATGGCTGTACCAAGCAGGTCAGCAACAGATGAATGTTTTTTTTTTTAAAAAATATGCTGAATCATATACACTTGTCCCTCCACATTTGCCAAGATGAGGGGCACAGAACCCCTGTGAAGTGGAAAAAATGCAAATAAATAACAAGTACTTTTTAACCTGAGAGAACACCTCTCTATGAATTTCTAGGTCCTCTAGCAGAACTCTGTGGTCAACATCTGCCGTACTTTGACCATAGAATCATGTCGCAGGACCTATAAATGCATAAAGAAGTGTTTTTTCTAGGAATCTTTAGGCCCTCCAGTGCAACTCTATGGTCAACTTCCAGCAGAATTTCTCGGGAGGACCTAGAGATTTTTAGAAAGAGCATGTTAATCAAAACTGCAAATAATCAAATCCGCAAAAGTTAAAGCCACAAACGTGGAGGGCTGAGTGTAGTACATTATAAAGCAGCGGTTCCCAACCTGTGGGTCGCAACCCCTTTGGGGTTTCCTAAGACCATCGGAAAACACATACAGTCATCCCTCCCTATTCACGGGGGTTATGGTTGGGGGTCACCACAAGATGAGCAACTGTATTAAAGGGTTGCAGCATTAGGAAGGTTGAGAACCACTGTTATAAAGGATGTCAGTAAGTACATAAGAGTACTTACTGACATGCATAACAAATGCCCGAAACAGACTGGGCCAAAGAGGAGGTGTAACACCACCCTTTGAGTGCTGGATCAGGGCCATGGCAACCGCATGCTGAGGCCTCAATCCGGCTTTTTTCTGGCACAAAAAGAAGCAGCAAAATGCCACTCTTTTTTATGCAGAAAAAAAGGTGCCATTTCCGCCACTGCTTCAGCTTTTCAGCATTCCTGCAGCATGCAGCTTCTAAACACCATGCCACCGGAGTGCCAAAAAGCTGGCTCTGTGTAAAAGGCCAGGTGGCTTCATGGCAGTTTCCTGCCAGCTTGGGGACATGCGTTGTCTGCATGCCATGCCCCCAAGCCACCGGGAAGCCGGTGTATTTTGCTGGTCTGTTCTGGCCCAAAGACACCAAGGATTATTTTACTTGCATTGAATATTACTAGATAGTTAAAACCAACTAAAATTCTCAATTTTATTTTTAAAAAAACCAAAAAAACAGTAAACCAGACTGTGTGGCTTAAGGATTTGTATGTCTCTTTCACACTGTGTGTGTCTATTTGTCTGTCTCTTTTTGAATAATACTACCTTCCATGGCACTGTGATAATAAAGAAGCCATTATTCAAAAGAAGGGGACTTTGATTATTACTGTTATTACTGAAATTGCTTTTTTGGAAAATGTGCTTGGTTGTAGCACCCCCAGTATTTATCTCAGAGCCTCTTACATGTTGAAGAAACCACATTCTCTTCTTTATTAAAGACATTGAAAAGCTCCTAATATTAATGAGTCATTGAGTTCCCCAACAAAGCAGAGAAAACAAGTCATAATATTCTTGATTCTTTTACAGTACAATGGAGAAAAAAATCTCCACTGCTCAAGACACAGGGGGCAAGGGCAGAATCCCACCACCAGACTTTAATGTTTTCTGAAAATATAACAAATAAAGCTTGCTAACTTATTTATTTATCCACTTTTTTTTTTTATTTGTTTATTCCTAGTTCAGGATATTCTGAAGTAACAAATGTTATTTTAATAATAAATATTTTCTCCATTAAATGTTGTAGAATTCAGAATAGATGGGGCAAACAGGCATTTCTTGTGAATACTGTATATACTCGACTATAAGGGTACAGTTTGGGGCCAAAATGGGGGGTTTTGGTATGACCCATGCATACGTCAAGGGTAAAACATGGCGGCTGCACTACCATTGGCAGCAACAGGTTCAAAGCAGCTCACAATTTAAAATGCAAATGAAATATGAGGGCTTGAAGAAATCAGGTGGGGAGGATAAGAAAAATAGGCTCATGATGAGTAAAAAAAAGTAAAATAGACTTACAACAGGCAAGCAGAGTCTCCTTTGTTCCTGGGCTCCATGTGTGAGCCCCAGGACCATTGCTCCTTGCCCCCAAAAGTCCTCCAGTGTGCACTGCCACCACCTGCGGATGCCTCATCAGACCTGCCTTTACAAGGGGCTGGGAGGGGGCCTGGGCCTTTTTCCAGGCTGGGCAGAATCCCAGCTCCACATCGGCAAACGCACAGCCTAGCTGCATAGCCTCTCCTCCTCTGTTACGTTGTTTACCTCCAAGTGGCCAAGGGGCTTTGGTGGTGGGCGGCCTTGTCTCTTTGTTGTGTTCTCCTCATCCTCCTCTATTGCATTGGCCATTGAGAGAATGAAAGCCTCCAGGCCACTCTTTCCTCTACCCTCTTTTTCCTTCTCACAAGGCTGCCCACCTGGCAAAACCCTCAGGCCGCTTGGAAGTGAATGATGCAGAGCAGGACAAGGAGGAGGAGGCGGCAAAGAAACAAAGCTGCCCTCCCACCAAAACCTCCAGGCCTCTTGAAGATGAATGATGTGGCAGAGGACCAAGAAAACAATGCTGCGGGCAGGTGGCCTTGTCTCTTTGCCGTGTCTTCCTCCTCTTCCTCTGCTGTGTCGTTCACTTCTAAGTGGCCTGGCCACTTTACCAAGTGGACAAACTTGTGACGACAAGGAGGAGGAAGAGGAGGAGGATGGAGGAAACCCCCAGGCCATTCAAAGTTGAATGACACAGCAGAGAACAAGGAGGACAACAGGGTGGGTGGGCATCCTTGTCTCTTTTCCCCATCCTCTTCCTACTCCTCACAAGACTGACTGCCCAGCAAAGCCCCCAGACTGCTTGGAAGTGAACAGCACAGCAAAGGAGAAGGAGAAGGAAGAGAAAGAGAAAGATGCGGAAAAGAGACAAAGCCACCCACCTGCAGCATTGTCCTCCTCACCCTCTGCTGCAATGTTCATCTTCAAGCAGGCAGAAGGCTTTGGCAGGTGGGCAGTCTTGTTTCTTTATCACTGCCTCATCATCATCATCCACGCCGTTCATTTTTGCGCAGCCTGAGGGCTTTCACTGTCCCAATGGCTGATGCAATAGAAGAAGAAGAGGAGAATGTTACAAAGAGACAAGGCCGGCTGTCCACCAAAGCCCTGCAGCTGCTTGGAGATGAATGACATAGTGGAGGAGGAGAGGCTATGAAGCTGGTCTGCATGCTCACTGACACTGGGCTGAGGTTGTAGCCCAACCTTGAAAGAGGCTCAAGCCCCCTCCCAGCCCCATGTAAAGACAGGCCCCATGTAAAGAAAAGTCAGTGGTTGAAACCCGTCAAGAATTCACTATTGATCTAGAAAGTTGTGTTTTTTGAGAAAGGGATTTGAGAGGCAGTGTAAGGAATGGAGAGAATCTGTATTGGTTTTGGTGGCTCACTGGCATTGTCAGTTGTTCTGAAGAGGTGAGCAACTGTGTGGTGGAATTGGGACCAGCAATGATCTCTTGTCATTTCTGGTCATTCTTTATGTCTAGTGGAATCAGACGCCTGGAGAGGGGGGGAGGCCTGGATAAGCGAAACACTGCAACACTTAAGCAGTTATCATTGACTGGAAGCCATTTTCAGATGAGAAGTCACCTCAGAAGTGGCCAGTGGGAATTTAAATGAGAGGAGATTTGGGGGAGTATCAGGGAGGCACAAAAGCATGGGGGTAAGCCTTTCCTCATCCCGTTTGTATTAATTCTGCAGAAATGGTGAAAAGACACTTAGTGCATGTTCTGACATGTATCCCTTTCTTGTTAACATTAATTCACTTATATGTTCTAGAAACTGTCAGCTCAGCTAAGGAGGTGGGGGAGCCACTGAAGCTGTATACGCACTGCAGTTCGACACCACTTTCACTAACATGGCTTAAAGTTATAAATGTCTGGGATTTGTAATTCGTTGTGACGCCAAAGTTCTTGGACAGAAAAGGCTAAATATATTACAAAACTACAAATCCCAGAATTACATAACAATGAGTTAAAGTAGTATCAAACTGCATTATTTCTACAGTGCAGATGGTGCCTGAATTTCATAAGTGATCTTTTCTCAAACTGGATCCTTATTAGAGTGTGGGGTTCAGGTTTCATAGCCCTGTCACAAATGTTTCTTTGTTTTCATGCAGAGTATTTGTAAACTTCAGAAAATTCACTCTGAATATATGTTACACAGAGAGATATAAAGTAGCACTTAACTTCAAAAGAAGATTTAATAAAGAGCATACCTAAAGACTTTTTTAAAAAATAAACTGCACATTCTGCTTCTTATTCTGGAATGTCATCATTTTCTTATATCATTCATTCTCAATAGATGGGAAACAGTCTTACCTTGGTAAAAAAAAAAAATAGCTTGTCTAGGTAATTTTAAAATTCTTCTGCCTCCCACACACATACACAGAACATTTACACGGTCAGACATCTTGCAATGTCACATTTTCCATATGTGATAATTACAGAGTCTTTTAAAGTGGCAGCAGAAGTAATGATTTAGTACATGAGAAGCACGGGTACTATAAAAATTTAGGAGAGGGTCCCATAGAGGGGACCAGTTCATATTTCCCCACACCAGCATGGTTACTACCAAAACCAGCTTCCAAACAACTTCAGGATGACTTGAATTTACCATCTTTGTGGCTTATATGAAGAGGGCATCTGCAAGAATCCAGCACTACATCTCCTTGAGAACAAGCATTGCCAGCACAGATACCAACATCTGATTCAGCTGACCTATGTGGAAAACCAACTTAGGCACGTTACAGACCGCCCTTTTGGGGCGGCCTGTATCTGGCCCTTTCCCCGCCAGATCGAGGCCTCAGCTGCCACAACGGCAGCCTCTGAGGCCCCGACCCACCGCTTTCCAGGCCGCGGGGAAGTGGCAAAAGACCGCTTCCCTGCGGCCTGGAAAGGGGTGTCCTTGGGGCTTCATGCCCCAAGGACACCTGACAGTGGCAGGGACAAACAGAAAGGTGCCGCTCGGCCCCCTTCTGCTTTGCGTCGCTGGTGCAGCTATCTAAAGGCTGCACCCAGTGACGCAAAGCTGGAAGGAGCTCCAAAACAGAGCTCCTTCTGGCACCGCGGAAAGGGCGTCCCAGGCGCCCTCACACGGCGCCAGTCGTCACTTCCGTGCCGCTCCGTTTGGAGGCGGGGCGGTCGTGACGTACCAATGGCGGTGCCCATGTGTATAGGGCACTGCCATTTTGTACGTGCTCAGCACGTACTAGGGTTAGGGTGTCCGGAAAGGACGCCCTTTCCTAACCATAGTATGTGCTTGGCATGTACGTTCGGTGTGTCTGTAACGCGCCTTAAACACCTTCCCATACAGCTATGTTTCTTGCAGGGCCACATAAATTGGGCCTCAACACCTTTGGCATCTTAATGATTTCTGTGCAATAGAATGCACCACTGTGAGCCTTCTCCCAATACAGATATTTTGATATAAAATATCAGACAAAAGAGTCTAGTATCCAATGAAAATAATTTTTATAGATGAGTTATATATGAGAAATGTCCTTTGTAAAATATTCTGGCAGTATGTACCCACCTTTGCTGACAAGATCTCCTGTTTTTTGTACTATGATTCTCATTTACCCCAGCTAACAGTCAGGTGTGATGGGATTTGCAATCTAAAACTTCTGGAGGGCACTAGGTTGGAGAAGACTGGTATGCAATTCTAGGCTGCATCAATAAAAGTATAGTGTCTAGATCAAGAGAAGTAATAGTGCCACTGTATTCTGCTCTGGTCAGGCCCCACCTGGAGTATTGTGTCCAGTTCTGGGCACCACAATTCAAAAAGGACATTGAGAAACTGGGGCGTGTCCAGAGGAGGGTGACTAGAATGGTGAAAGGTCTGGATGCCTTGCCCTATGAGGAACGACTCAGGGAGCTGGGGATGTTTAGCCTGGAGAAGAGAAGGTTAAGAGGTGATATGATAGCCCTGTTTAAATATTTGAAGGGATGTCATAATGAGGAGGGAGCAAGCTTGTTTTCTGCTGCTCCAGAGAACAGGACCCGGAACAATGGATGCAGGCTACAGGAAAAGAGGTTCCACCTCAGCATTGGGAGGAACTTCCTGACAGTAGGGGCTGTTCGACAGTGGAACAAACTCCCCCGGAGTGTGGTGGAGTCTCCTTCCTTGGAGGTCTTTAAGCAGAGGCTAGATGGCCATCTGTTGGGGATGTTTTGATTTGGATTTCCTGCATGGCAGGGGGTTGGACTGGATGGCCCTTGTGGTCTCTTCCAACTCTATGATTCTATGTACATCTGTTGCTGTTTAAATATTTAGTGACAATGGCTGGTGCTCGGTTTCACAGTCCACCAGGTATTATTTTTTGTGATTGTCATGCTGTCTATGGTGACTTCATTCAGATGTTTTGTTGGTCCATTTGGAATTGCTCCCAGTGTCTGTCATTACTGGAACCATGATTGTTGTTGCAGTTATTGTTATGAGATGTATTTTTGATCTATTCCATATATTAATAGATGGAATAATGACAGCCTCTATTGAATACTAAGTCAGATGTGAAGTCGGAGGCTGGAATCCATACTTCTTTGTGGGGAGTTCTCTGAAGATGCCAGCCACAGATGCTAGTGAAACATCAGGAACTCTTCCAGAACACAGCCAAATAATAATAATTAAGAATGTGTTATGTTAGCAAGTAAGCTAATTAGCATGTAAGCTAATTTGCCCCCAACAGCCTGGGTACTCATTTTAGCGACCTCGGAAGGATGCAAGCCTGAGTCAAGCTTGGGCCCTTTTGCTGGTCTTGAACTCGCAACCTTGTGGGTTTGAGTGAATGGCTGCAGTACAGGCATTTAACCACTGCGCCACCAGGGCTCCTAGCCCAAAAACCTCACAGAAAACCAAGCCAGATGTTTGGCATCAGATTTCTAGTTAGGAGACACTCAGACCCATAATTAAGAACCATATGGTTTGAAGCGATATATGAAAGGACAAATCTATATAACATTATAGGTTTCAGATAGAAAATCAATTTACAGTAGGTCCAGGGTATCTGCTGGGGTTTGGTTCTAGAAGCCCTCATGGATACCAAAATCTATGGATGCTCAAGTCCCATTATATACCATGGAGTAGTAAAATGGGGTAGTGAAATGGCAGAGAGCCAGTGTGGCATAGTGGTTGGAGTGTTGGATTATGACTCTGGAGACTAGGGTTCTATTCCCTGTTTTGGCCATGAAACCCACTGAGTGAGCTTGGGCAAGTGACATGCTCTCAGCCGCAGGGGAAACCAAAGGCAAACCTCTGAACAGATCTTGCCAAGAATACCCCATAATAGGTTTGCCTTAGGGTCACCATAAGTCAGGAAATGGGTTGAAGGCACACAACAACAAAGTAAAGTGGTGTCCCTTATATAAAATCACAAAATCAACGTTTACTTTTGAGATTTTAAAAAATATTTTCAATCCATAAATGGTACAGAGGGCTGACTATAATATAAATTGGTAAATCTCGACTTCAAAAAATGTACTGTATTTGGTTTATAAGAAACTGGCATCATATGCTACAGGAAGGCTGTGGGACATGCAATCCATATGAGAAAATTCAAATTTCCCAGATAATTCAGAAGTGAAAGCCATCCATGCTAGAATGGTGGGTAGTTCTTATATATTAATATTTTTATCTTTCTTTTTCAACAGTGACTGGCATAAACCTAACTACATGAATAAAGTGTGGCAAAGAGCACTGGAAGACGGCTAAAACACAGTCATGTCTCCAGTTTGGCATACCATTTCATCTCCTAATGTGAACTACAAGCAACTGGTATGCCTCTTGGTCTTCACTATAAATATATGTCTCAGTGCCCCTGGGATGTGTCCTCCAGCTTGTATTTGTGCTAGTGACATTGTAAGCTGCACCAGCAAGAACCTGTCAAGGGTGCCATCAACACTCTTCAAGCACATAAAAAGACTGGATCTCAGCTACAATCATATTGGAATTTTGGATCATGACTGGATGCCCGTCCTGCTTGAGAAGCTGACCACCCTCATTGTCAGTCATAACAGTATCTCCCTGATTTCTGCAGGAAGCTTTTCTATGATGCCAAATGTTAAGTATCTAGATTTATCTTCCAACAACCTGAGGTCACTGGGTAGTCCTGTCTTTCAGGAACTTAGAGTGCTAGAGGTTCTGCTGCTTTATAACAATCATATTGCACAGGTTGATTCAGCTGCTTTTGGAGGGATCCACAAACTGCAGAAGCTGTATTTGAGTTACAATGCTCTCACGCAATTCCCAATAGATTTGTACATTGGGAAATTTAAACTCTCCGAACTTGTGCTCTTAGACATTTCTTACAATCGAATCCACTCAATACCCATTAACTACATGAGCTTAGTGCCAGCCAGACATCTGAGTGGAATTTATCTTCATGGGAATCCATTTTATTGTGACTGTACACTTTACTCCATGCTAAGCTTCTGGTATCTTCGACATTTTAGCTCTGTGGTAGATTTCAAGACTGAGTACACGTGTACTTTGCGGTCAGACACCAAACCAGCCAACAAACTGCCTTTATTGTATGACAACTATTTGAATTGCTCAGAAAGCACCATTAATGGCTCTTTCTATGCATTTGGGTTTATTCACGAAGCCCAAGTTGGTGAGAAGCTGATTGTGCCCTGTGACACAAAAATTAGCGATGCAGGCACCAACTTCATCTGGATCAGTCCAGACAATCAATCTCTGGAGCCTGACAAGCCCACCGAACACTTCAGAGTGTTTCAAAATGGGAGTCTGGAGATAGATGAAGCGCAGTATGAGGATGCCGGACTTTATTCCTGCATTGCAATAAACAAAAAAAGACTATTGAATGAAACAATTGAGGTGAGGATTAATGTAAGCAATTTCACAGTGGACAGATCTCACTCACATGAGACATTCAACACTGCTTTCACTACCCTCGCAGCTTGTGTAGCCAGTATTATTCTGGTACTTCTTTACCTCTACCTGACACCCTGCCCATGCCGGTGTAAATCAAAGGGGAGAAAAAGGCAGCTGAACCAAAGTAGCATGCCTCATGCCTCCATATTGACCACCAGCTCACCCCTTGAACTTTCAGCTGATGAAAAGAAAGTGAGCAGTGGCAAAAGGGTTGTGTTTCTTGAACCTGTGAAAGAGCCAAAACCAGGACAGAATGGGAAAGTAAGGATGTTTCCCAATGAGAATCTCATTGCGGAAAGTATCCTTAAAAATCCTCGTACCAAATCTGACTCTGATTCCATGAATTCAGTGTTCTCAGACACACCTTTCATGTCATCCTCCTAGTTTTTTGCTTGCATTCATATCGCATGATGAACTCAGTGGCTTCTCTACCTTTAGCCACTATTCAAAAGAAGGGGGATCTTTAAATAATCAAGGTGTGAAATGAAAAGTGACTGTAATGATGTTCAGGTGTTTGTTTTTTCCTCTGAGAGATGAGCAAGTACGTAAACACTGATTTGTAAGTGTGACAGTAAAGGTGAGAAGGAGCCCTTTGCTACATGACCATTGTAGTTCTCTACTGTTAAGCAGTTGCATTATGGTATATGCTGCTTTAATTTCAGCCTTTCTGCTTAAAGAATGGTAGGGGGATTACTTCAATGGGTCACATTTGTGTACTGTTCTCATTCATGACAGTGTAGGAGAACTTTCCATTAAATTAGCTAGAACTAATGGAACCATTGGCTAGAACTGGAACCATAATAATATCAGGGATTGGAAATACAATCAGTCTGCCTCCTATAACTTAGAAGGGAGAGAAAAATAGCCATTATTCAGCTTCTGGATTTTGCCTGGAAGCACTGAGCACATATAGAAATAAGATGAAGTTATATACAAGCCAGAATATTCCTAAATGAGTTTTATATAACTTTTGAAATTAGTTTGGTTATATCCCCCCCTCCAAATTTTGTATCCTGGAATCTTAATAGCCAGAAACAATGTATGATTACTTGGTATGAGAAAGCTTTTACTAATTATTAACCTTGCCAGATAACATTCTGTTCAAGGCTTTAATCTGTAAACAATTTAAGCCTCAAAGGCTTATATTCCAAAAAAGAGAGCACATTTTCACCCTATTAAGAAATCTGAAGCAGAGTGATATTTAACAGGTATAGTTTACCCACCAGCGTAGGGAAGGGGGGTGCTACACCTTTGAGATCTCTGTCTTTCTTCACCATTCTTAAAGGGATAGCAGCCATGCTGCTCTGGAATGTGGCCTAGACTACTTATTTGTACTGAAATGTGTGTGTCTATATATACGTGAATTGTGGCTTGAGCAGAAAATACCTTAAAATAAGAAAATAGAATTAGTTTTGTAAGCAAAGCAGTCAGAAATTTGTACAATTAGATGTTTTTCATGAGAACTACTGCACTTTGAATAATATTGTTGTTCTAATAAGAGCCATAATAGAAACCGTCAAGCCCAAATTAACTACTACTGATGCAGCCAGGTCTTTTTATTATTGGAGGGGAAATGGCTTGCATGCCTGGACTTTCCCTTCCCTGTCTGATAGCCGGACCTGGTTGCATGCATTTTGCTAAACTGCAGCCTTATTTGGTGGATTTGAAATAATTCAGGTCATTTTTCATAGTATCAGAAGCAGAAAAATAGCAATGATTTCATGAAAAGTATGCTTTGTGGTTTAATATAGGAAGCATAATTGAACTACTTATCTCTGAAATGATCAGTTCTGAGAATGTTCCTTTCCTGTAAGAAGACTAAAACTTTGTAGGATTAGGCCTTCATGATGAATTGCATTTTCAGGCATATGTTTTAGCATACTTCGTATTACAAAATGAACTACCGAACAAGAGATCTTGTGTTTTTTTTGTTCCTGAAAACAAAGCTCTCAATGTGCTTAGCATCAAATAGGTATATGATGCTGCTGTGGCACACAGAATGGTATGTTGCCATGGCTTCAGAAGTATCTTGCACTTGGAGATAAGGAGTGTTTTCCTTGCTGTGTTGTTTGTCAGTTACAGTTGTCCTACAGAGAGAACTATGCTAAATAATAATCCTAAAGCGAACTTAATCACACTGGGAAAATCGGGGGTTTAAACACACATTATCCAGCAATAGTCATGTGATTGTGGTAAAGATTTTCACACACTATCATGCTTAAAGATAATTTATCTTGGGAATAACCACAGAATAACCAGCAACAAATTATTCACGGGATTTCCCCATGAATGATTTATTGCTGGTTATTCGCTGATTAAACCCCCGATTTCCCCCACATATGATAAAATCCACTGTATATGTACCTCCAGATATTTTTGGCCTACAAAACCCATCAGTCCTAAACAATATAACCAATGGTGTGAAGTTATGACCGTCTAAAAATAATCTAGAAGGCCACACCTTCCCCAGCCCTGATGTCTACAGTGGGACCTCAGTATCTGCAGACTTGCCATCCATGGATTTCATCATGGCAAGCCCGCGCTGTCCCGCGCATGTGCACGTAGCCGCACAGTCATTGGGGACACTGGGAGTGGAGTTTGTCCTTCCTTCATTCCCCCTCCCTCCCCTCTGAGGCTTCTGTCCTGGGCTTGGATTTCGGGGCAGTTTGGAGGCAGAGGCTGGAGTCCTGTCAGCTGGAAGGAGCTGGGGCCAGGGCTTGGGGCTCGGAAACCAGGTCCAACTACTGGAATGGAATCTCTAGGCTCCAAGATTAAAGCCCTGGGCCCAGCTCCCTCCAGCCAATAGGGCTCCAGCCTCCAGCCCCAAACCACCCCTGAAGCCTAGCCTGGACCTGAAGCTTCAGTGGGGGAGGGAGGGGAAGGAAGGAGAGAGAGAGAGAGAAGGGGAAGGAGGGAGGGAGGTCTTTGTCCCCAATGGTGGCATGGCTGTGTGGCCACACCGTCATTGGGGTCAATGGGACTTGAGCATCTGCAAATTTTTGTATCCCGGGGGATATCCCCCATGGAGTTCTGTATGGTGCCTAAAATCCTTCAAGGAATAATGTTTGAATGATTTGGTCCCTGTTCTACCACATTTGTCCACCTCGAGCCATGGAAACATTTGATAAGTACCCCAGACTACTTCTGACAATAAATCCTTTCACTGGCATAGTTTCATTATCTTGTGGCTGTTCCATAATGTTGGCATCCTGGATCAGTTCCCTTTCAACACCCATGTTCTGCTGATGTCCGCAATTTTGATTTCATTCAAGTCCTTGACACTAATATAGTAGTCATTAAGATCAAGGCTATCCTATCCATAAACACTACAGGCTTACTATAATTAAAATGGAACTCCCTGTAGTCAATTCAGACCTGACTCACATTTTTAGTTCCAGTTGTCCATCTGTTGCAAATAAAATTGTTTCTCTCATGGAGGTCTTATGCTAGTGGCTAAGATTAAGAGGTATTCATACAATAGGGCAGCTTGCAGTTCTACCATCTCTGTTCCTTGAGATTCCATGTGATCTTCATATAATTCTTGATTAATAAAGTATCTTGAAATAACCTTTTGTTGTGCTGCAGTGTCTGATTTGGTGAATTATCAGTGGATTAAATGAAGGCTGAAAGAAACAGATTTTCAGCAATTCTGGATTCCCATATTGACTGTGTTTTACATCAAACACACTACTTGTCTTGACCATGGATTTCTACACAGAATTCATAGATTGTTACAGAAGCTGGATCTCATTTTGATTCAAGTTAAAATGGTCAAGTTCAATGTTACATGTCACATTTTATCATACCAGTTATAAATAAAATGAAATCATTCATAATAAAAGAGAAAGAGACTGCATTTCCATGTGCAAAATGTAACTATTAACATGCCTGGGAACAATTCCAGCAACAACAACAAAAGCCAAATGCCTGTTAAAAATGCAAGTTCTCTGTATAGTATTAGAAAGTCACCCTCGGCGAGTGGGCAAAGTGGATTTTATTTTTGGCAAAGTCTAGGTGTGGCCATAGACTCTCCTGTGTCCCAGCAAAATACAACTCAGATTTTGGTGAGGTGTGCACTGTAGATGAGTCTCTGTAGGTAACTGGTTTGCATGGGAGAAGGTGGTATCTAAGTCAGTTCCCCTACTTTTTAAAAGAGTTCATGCACAAATATTCAGCAAGAGAGAAAGAGTTTCCACATGTAAATTTATATCCCTGTTTATGCTAAACAATCCTTCCAAAAGGAGATGAGCCCTGACATGTAATTGTACACACAGCCAGGTGGGTCGAAATATGAACAATTTGATTATGACTGCAACTCTGAACAATAGTGTGTGAGCATCTATTCATTCCATTCTCCCACTTACTATGAGAGATAATGCTGGACCATTTGCAAAGTGGAAGAAAAGAGAAGGGAAGTTTTAGATATAACATCAAAGTAATGTAGAATCTTTACCTATACAGACTGATTCTGTTGATTAACATTCTTCTTCATCACTATGGATACCTGGTATATAAAACATGGGAGAGAAGGCTGGCATGAAAATGTGTCTCTGATACAGTAATAAAAATACAAAAGGTCTTTTAAAATAAATAAATATTAAATGTTCAATTAGATAACTGTTTTATACATATACTGTATAATATACAAACCATAATGTAATTGTTAAGTGGCCCAACTTGCATGTTCCCACAATGAGAGATGAAGTAAAGGCTGAGATTTTGCACTGAAAAAACAGCATAAAGTAGAACTCTACCATACTTCCCTTCTCCCATTTCCCAGACTCACATTTTTCCTGAAGGCCTTTCTCGTTACACAGTCAGGTAGTGCCTGGGTGAGAGAAGAGAGCAGCCAGACATCATCAGGTGGTGTTCTGAAATCTGGACCCTCAGTGCAAATGCCATCTTTCAAGACCTCAAGTGGACAACTGGGAGACCCCAAAGTTGGTTGCATTGGAATGGCTGTCAAAACATAGCTGAATAATTTTCACCTGCCCCCCCCCCCACTATCCCTTAATGACTATGGTCACTGCACGAGGGTAATACTGATTACCTCTCTCCAAAACCGCCAAAAAATTAATATACCCTTTTCACATATTCAGATTATCACCCTGTCCACAATTTTAGATTATCTGGAGACATCTTCCTTCCTTGTTAATGGTGAAGTGATGACCCCTGAGAGAAGGCCTTTTGGGCCATACTACCTGTTCTGTGGAACTCCTTCAACAAAATTTTAATATCTGTTAAGTGCCAGGCAAATTCTCCCACTCACACCCCACGTTTTTATTCCTCCAGACTTCTGGATGCTTTTTTAAACATATATTTTGTTTGTTTTCTTTAGGTAGAAAAGAAAATGCATTACAAATACACACACACCCTTACACACCCCTAAGCAATATGCTAAGGTGGCAGACAGGAGCACATACAGATACTGAAACCAGAGAAATCTCAACAAAGTGCCAGTCAGGTGGCGGCAGCAAGGTTACCCTTTTTTCCACCCCAAAAAAGAGCAGCATAGCGTGCAGTTGCTGTGGCCCCAATCTGGCATTCAAAGGGGCATCATGATGCTGCCCGTTTAGGGCTGTCTGTTTCGGCCCTCAGCCAGTTAATACCCTGCTTTTTTCCAGGCATGAAACCCAAATTGCTTATGGTAATTTAACATAAAAGATTAGCTAAAATCTTATTTCACAAAAGTTAAAAAAAATTAAAGCAAATGGATTCAAAGTACAGTGGTACCCCGGGATACGAAATGACCGCGTTACAAAATTTCCGGATACGAAAAAATTAGATAGGAAAAAACGGTTCCGGGTTACAGTTTTTTTTTTTCGGCTTACGAAAAATTTTTTGGTGCTTTTCGGCGCTTTTCGCACGAAATCGCGGCTTTCCAGCGCTAGCGCTATGGCTTTTTCGGGTTGCGAAATCTTTCGGGTTACGAACGGCGCCGCAGAACGAATTAAATTCGTAACCCGGGGTACCACTGTAGTTTAAAATACCATTTTAGTTTTTTAAAATAAATTATTGAAACAGATTATACAACAGGAATTATATCCTTAAATAACAGAGAAGAAAAAAATACATTGCAGCAGAAGAGGAAGAGGAAGAAGAACAAGAAGACTTTGAGGTGTGGCACAGCATAGAATACAAAATATAATTGAAAATACATAAACACATAGTTAAATATAATACTATAAAATCATTAAAATATACATGTTCATATACAGATTAAAAAGTCATGATTTAAAATTGGCTGAATATGCCTGCCAGAAGAACGATGTATTTAATACTTTTTAAAATACATTCAGCATTTTCAGCTGTCTTATATCCTCCAGCAGGTTATTCCAAAGTCTCAGGGCAGCAGATGAAAAAGTCCTCTGGGAAACTGTTTCCAGTCTAGTCCTGGGTGGTTGCAGCAAACATTTCTTAGAGGACCTAAACATACAGGGCAGATTGTATGGGAAAAGGCAATCCTATAGGTAACTTGGACCAAAATCATGCAGAGCTTTAAAAGTAATGACCAACACTTTATACAAGAGACTTGGTGGTATGGTGGTTAAATGCCAGTACTGCAGCCATTCACAGCCACAAGGTTGTGAGTTTGATCCCAGCCAGGGCTCCAGGGTCCACTCAGCCTTGCATCCTTCCATAGGTCACTAAAATGAGTACCCAGCTTGTTGGGGGCCATTAGCTTACACACTGTAAACTGCTTAGAGAGTGTTTAAGTGCACTGATTAACAGTATAGAAATGTTTTTTGTGGGTTTTTCGGGCTATGTGGCCATGTTCCAAACAGGTTTCTTCCTAATGTTTCACCAGCAACCAATGACAATTTATCAAGGAAAAAGATTTCACCACCAGTGAGTAGTGATTAAATATTAAAATCTTTCTGCTTGTTCTGTTTCATCCTGTATGTTTCTCTTTGTTTTTTTTTTAATCCTTAACTTGTTTTGACATTATAATTGTGTGAACTATCTCAAGCTGCTGAAGGATGACAAACAAATATCTTAAATAAATTCCAAGCTTTTTTTTTCTTTTTTTTAGAGAACATATTATTTTGACAGAAAAGCAAGGAAATTGTTTGCTATTTAATGAAGAAGTTGTTACTGACCTTTAGGGGAGCATTAAGAAAAGAAATTGTTGCTTGTAGAGTTCTGGCTTTGTTTTTTTGTCTTTTAAATAAAGAGGAAGGATAAGAAAGATACAGGATTTACTGCTGGGTGCCATCTGTGCATGGACAAATTGGACTGTACAAGGAGGAAATGAGTTACTGTAAAGAAGGAACATCTTGTGATAAAGCATGGACAACTGGTGGCAATAGCAATGTTTGAGTCCAAAACATTTGGCCTCTCTGCCTAACAAGCTGAGATTCTTTTAGAGAGAACAGCCACCAACACTTTATAAGACTTTGGACACTGTGTACCCAGCAAGCCCCTTTAGAAACCCCATTTCTAGTCATGTGGCTTATGCCTGACAAGGCATTGCTCTTGCTTGGGGGAAATATACTTTAAAAAAAGAAGAAGAACCAACACCAAATGAATGGCATAGATGTAGAAATTTTCATGTTTTTTTAAAAAAAGTATTAATAAGAAAATCCAACTCATGGGCAAGCACAACTACATAGTTCTTCCTATAATTCGCTTTATAAAACTAGAAAGTAATCTTAAAAGCAGTGCCTTGTAATAAATACATTTGTTGTTGTTGTTAACTGCCCTTGAGTCGATCTCAACCCATAGCGACCCTATGGATGAGACATCTCCAAGACCCCCTGTCCTCCACTGCTCTGCTTAACTCCTTCAACCCCATAAAACCTGTGACCTCCTTAACAGAGTCCATCCATCTAGCATGTGGCCTTCTTCTCTTCCTACTTCCCTCCACCTTTCCCAGCATTATTGTCTTCTCCAATTAGTCTTCTCTTCCCATGATGTGTATGACAGCCTCAGTTTGGTCATCTTGGCTTCCAGGGAGGTTTCCAGGTTGATCTGCTCTAGGACCCATTTGTTTGTCCTTTAGGTTGTCCATAGGATCCTCAATAGTCTTCTCTAGCACCACATCTCAAATGAATTAATTTTCTTCTTACCATTTTTCTTGACTGTCCAGCTTTCACATCCATACATGGTAATAGGGAATATGATAGCTTGTATGATTCTAACTTTTGTGCTCAGTTGTATATCTTTGCATTTTAGAATATTTTCTTGTTCTTTCATAGCCACCCTCCCCATTCTTAATCTTCTGATTTCCTAATGTCCCCCATTTCTAACAATGTTTAATCCCAGTTATGGGAATTCCTTTACTATTTCTATTTCTTCACTGACTAGGTTTGAACTTGTTAAGGTCCTCGGTAGTCATTATTTTTGTTTTCTTTATGTTCAACATTAAGCCTGCCTTTCCACTTTCTTCTTTGATCTTCCTTAGTAGGTGTTCCAAGTCTGTGAAATTTTCTGCTAGTACTATGGTGTAATTTGCTAATCTTATATTGTTGATATTCCATCTTCCTATTTTCACTCCTCCTCCTTCTGTGTCCAAGCCTGCTTTTCTTGGAATAAGTTCTCCATCAAGTTGAACAGATAGAGTGAAAGGATACAGCCATGTCTTACCGGTTTGCCAATTGGGAACCATTCTGTTTCTCCGTGTTCTGTTCCAACAGTAGCCTCTTGTCCTGAGTACAGATTCCTCATCAGGAATAAATACATTAAACTGAGCATATTCATTCTGTAGGACTTTAGATCACATGGTTAAGCTGTGTGGCTGAATAAGATAACTTTCATTATTGTCAAACAGATTGTTCTCTGCCCATCATCAGTTTGGCAGGGACAATTAGAGGTTTGGTGGATTGAATCTGTAGACATACATTATTTGAATGCAGGAGCTTTGTTGAAACAGTTCTCAAAACACTCACATGTCCCTTTCAAATATACCTTTCCCTCCCCAGGATTGAGTCTAAAGAGACTGAGCTCTGTCATTTTGTTGTAGAAACCAGCTGTACTCAAATGCCAGTTGGCTGGCAGCTAGGATTTCAGAATCCCACTCTCCCTACCTATTCTGATGTAGAAACTTTTTTGTCCCTCTAAATGTTATTATTATATACTTTAGTTAAATTCCCCAAAACCAGAACTCAAGGTGGATTAGGAATTAAAAGAAACACAATATCATTGCAGACATACAACAGATGAACATTTAAAATGCATGCTTCCCAAATGTCCCAGTTTGGCAAGGATAGTCCCATGTAATCCTCTGTCATCCTGCTTTTTTCAGCTGCTTTTAAAATGCCCAGTTTTCTCTGTCCTCCTCCTATTTTGTCCTCAGGTAAATGCTATTGTGCCAAATGAGTTCAAGTGCAAAAGTAGTTTGCATTCAACTCAGTAGGAGAAAAAGAAGACAAGGGGTAGAATCTTGCTCTTCCAAGGAGGTTCAGAAAAAAGCATTTAAAACTGTAGGGCAGGGACGTAGCCAGGGGGGGGATCTGGGGGTCCAGACCCCCCCTTCCATTAGAAAAATGAATGGTGTGTGCTGCTGCGCCGCCGCACTCAAGCCCCATTATAATGGTGGCACTTAGTCTGGACCCCCCCCTTCCTAAAATCCTAGCTACGTCCCTGTGTAGGGTATCCAATTAAAATCACTTTCTATAAAATAATTTTGCTCTGAAAATCCTGTCAATAAGTTTTTTTCTAGCCTCCCTAGGAAGCCTCCAGAGCGTGGGGCAGCCACAAAGAAGGCCCTATCTTATGGCACGGTACAGACGGCCCTTTGCGGCACGCCCATGATGTTGCTCAAGGGTTGTTCGGGGTGGGGCGTGCACACACACCACAACCCTAGCATGTCATGGGTGTGCTGCAGCTGCACAGCACCATTCAGATGGTGCGTGCAGTGATGACATGGCAGCAGCACAGCCTGCAAACGGGGCTGCACCGCTGGTACGTCACCGCACCATCGCTGGTGCTTTGGGGTGGTGGAAGTACCCCACAAAAAGGAGCCGCTTACATGTGCTCCTTTCTTGCTGTGCAGCAGCGCTGCACAATTTGGTTGATGTAGCGCTGCTGTGGAGCAAGGAGAGGCGCCAAGGAGGTGCCTCTTTTTGGCACTCTGTACCACACTTTATATAAAACAGAGGGAAAAACATTTTGTTGATTAAACATACAACATTTTAAAGAATGAGGGAGGAGGAAGCTAAGCAGACCATGGAGTATGCAAGACTAATGGCATGATCAGCCCTGAGTTGCTAAGAAGTACATTTGCTAATAAGAAACAAAGGCATTGAGAAGTAGGAAGGAAAAGAAGACATCAGTAGAGACCATTGTTTCTCCCTGTGTTTGTCACTTAAAAAAATAACAGTGATTACTAATGTGAATATTCAGTTTGTCTCATTTGTCTCATAGCCATATAGATAGTCCATAACAAAGCAGTAAAATGGACCTGACGAGGAGATCTAAGTATGCAGCTTGTGTATGATCTCTTGAAAATCAGTGGTGGCAGTTTTGAAAAAAAGCCACTTCTAAAACAGCATGAACAAAAACTAATAGTCTGTTTCTCCCAAGTGCTCATACAAATGAATATGGCTCATCCAGAGATGCACTACATTTATCCATCTGTTCCCATCAGTGTCCTCTGCCTGGTAGTAACCTAAGCCTAAAAGCTCAGTAAATACGCCCAGCATGCTAACTCCATGGTAATGTTGGCATCCAAACCAGTAGTTAGAATTTAGACAGGGCTGCTGATAAAACTCTGAGCTGCACAGTGATATCAGCTTGACTTACATTCTTTGTTCTTTGTAAATCAACTGGGTTTTGAGTCATAGCTATAGCTACACATTTTCAGAAGGGTATGGCTCCCCCTCTTTAATGTAATAACAAGTTCTCTGTATTTTTAATGGCCAAGAAACATCTGCTTAATAAATTGTGATATGATGTGCTTCCATAAAATCTAAGGCAACATCACATAACATCTATCAATGTTTTCTAACTATTTTCTTCTAAACATCTGTTAGGGATATGTATTCATTCAGAAAACCTACAATTTACTTCTATAAATCCTCTTAGGCTACTTGTGGATGGCAGCTTCTACCATGGCTGAAGGTATTATTATGGCTCATGGGTAATCTGAAAGGTGAAAATAAAGAAGAAAAAGAGATACCAAGTAACATAGTATATTGCTGTGCACCTGTCATTTTTTACTATGTCAACATTGCTGATCTGTTTATACTGTACTAGGAAAAATGGAAAAGCTCCAAATGAGAAGATTATCAGACCAGCACTTACCATGGGGTAATGCAGCTCTAAAATGTTGAGGAAATGCATGTGTGTGAAAGCCTGGCATGCTTCCTCAGTATCAGAGAATCATCAGCTCCTCTCCAGTGTCACTGAATCATTCGGGGAGAGGGAATTTCCTCTGAATGGAAACTTTGCATTCAGAGGAAATTGCCTCTCCCCGAATGATTTAGTGACGCTAGAGGCGAGCTGACAATTCCCTGATGTTGAGGATGCACACCAGGCTTTCACACACATGCGCTTCCTCAATGTTTTAGAGACAATTTACCAGCGCTTAAGTGCTGGTCTGATAATCTTCCAAAATGGACTTCTACATTCTCTAGCTGGTAGGCTCCAATGTTTGCATCATTATTTTCTTTCATTAACATATCTGTAGTCCCTTGACATGAATGTCTTGTCGTAACCAACTATATCGGGCGGTGCTCATCTCCGTTACCAAGCTGAGGAGCCACTGTTGTCCAAGGACTACTCCAATGATCATATGGCCATTTATCCACTTGCCTAGTTATCCACTTGCATTTGCATACTTTTGAACTGCTAGGTTGGTAGAAGCTGGCACTGGTGACAGGAGCTCACCCCATCATGCAGTGCTCGGGCCTCAAACTGCCAACCTTTTGGTCTTCTGATCATCAGAACTTGCATCTTAACCACTAAGTCACGACAGGCTTTATATTTCTGTGCTTTATATTTCTGTGCTTTACAACTGCATAATGCAAGGTTTAAAGTGGTCTAGAAATTTACCTAGAATCTGATAATCCATGGAAAGAGTTTTAGAGTTTTAAATTCTATACTGTTGTAATGTTTTTTTCTCAAGTTTTAATTGTGTATGAATATAGTGGCAAATTGCTAAAGTACAATAAACTTCTGCTCTGTTTATATTAACCCAGGTTTGCACAAAGATATTCACATTCCTTTTAGGAAATACCTTAAAGCGGGGCTTCTCGTACTCTCTACCCAAAGAGATCTCCTGAGAGAACTGAGAAAAAAATGAGACCCATCAGTCATAAAATGATAACATAAGAGTTAAAGCCAGTCACAAAAGGACAGCCCACAGAGTAGCATTTTGGCTTCGTCAGCTGGCTATTATTGGTATAATTTTATTCTAATATCTAATCACTCTTTGGAAACTGCTGAATTCTTTGCCACAATGATTTCCTTGAGGTAGAGAATTCTATTATCCAACTTTCCTCACATTAAGTGCAGACATTGGCTCTGGAGCTATCATAATTCAGCTGTCCAGTTTCAAGCAAAATGTGCAATGTCGAGCCCTCAGTTTAAGTTAGGGGTAGGCCTAGGGCTGTTTAATGGCCCCAGTGCCTTCCTGGACTAAAATCATCATTAACCCCAAAGTGGATGGGGCATGGAGGACAATTTCAACATGTTTTGGGACTGCCCTGTGAAAGTTTAGGCCCAGATGACACTTTTTTAAAAAAACAGAAAGTAGACAAAAAGTGACTGGAAGCTTCTAAAGATGTCCTTTCCTGGCTTAAAATGGTCCAGGGGGATCCCAGTGAAAAATTTATTGGAGCCTACAGAGCAACTTTTTATTATTTGGGGATGCTGTGGGGAAGGTATGGCCATCCAAGATCCCCCAGGTCTAATGTAGACCCATAACCTCCCACAGTTGTCCAGTCTAAGTAAAGGACTGCTCGATTTATATTGTGTTCCTCCATCCCCATTTGCTTCCATATATTCCTCTTCTGCCATGTGTTGCCCTCTTTTCCTTCTACACTTAGGCTATGGTACTAATCTTATCTCCACATACTGCTAATTTCTTTGAACTCTCCTATCTGCTGGACACAACTGAAACAGCTTATAGGTTTAAGCAATCCTTCCATCCCACCCCACTACGGGGCACTCAAGTACTCAAGGAGTTCTCCTACCCCACTAGAAGGCAGTAGGAACAACTTACCTGTTTGTGATATTTTGTGCTAATAGTAATAGCAACAGTACTTTACATTTCTATACTGTTTCATAGTGATCTAAGCACTCTCTAAATGGTTTTCAATGTGTTAGTCAATTGCCCCCAACAAGCTGGGTAGTCATTTTACTGGTCTATAAAAGGATGGAAGGCTGAGTCATCCTGGAGCCCTAGGATCAAACTCATAATGTTGTGGCTGCAGTACTGGCATTTAACCACTGCATCACCCAGTGGCATTCCCGCAGCAGGTGTCACCCAGTGTGAGGGACACGGCTTCTGGGATGTGGGGCTTCTGATGGTGTTTCTGGGGGGTGGGACTTCCAGTAGGGTTTCCAGGGGCAGGGCTTCTGGTGATGGCACAGGCTTCCCCTCCCTGTGCTGGCCCATCCTTTTCCTGGGTCCTCTGTGGGGCACAGAGTACCCACAGGGAAAGCATGGAGGGGGCAAAGTGTGGGGGATGGTGCAGGGAGCCTGACCAGGTGTCACCCCCCCCCCTTCTGGGGTATCACCCAGAGAAGGCCACACCACCGCACACACCCAAGTCACACCACTGGTGCCACCAGAGCTCTAACCCTAAAGTTGCATCAGTAGAGTGATTGCTGTTGGATAGGTGGAGTAGTGTTTAGAAAGGGAAGATATGTGCTGGAAGGAAGATGTTACATTTTTAATTAATTAAGAAGGAAGACTTGAAATGCTAAGCAGAAGAATGCTTTGTATAATAAGGATGATCTGTATCTTCTTATGGTCAGGCAGATAACAGCTCTCACTCAACAATCTGTTATCAAAAACTGTATGTACCTCATCATCTGTGACACAATGATTGCATGTCAGTGACAGCAACATGAAAAAGCATACTTCTCTTTTCTGGTTAGTACTTTTGTCCTGAGAAGGAGCTGAAACATACAGTTTTGGACCCAAGAAAACAATTTTCAAAGACTGAACTATGTATTGGCATAATGGCCCACACATAAATGACATTCACACTCAAGAAAGTTTTAATACCTAATTAGATTTTAATGTCACATCTAATGATAATTTTAAATTTGTTATTTATTCATTGTGTTTATATTATAACAATACTTTTTGTGATGACCTATGACCATATATAATAAATGTGAAATGAACTGAAAATTTTCCAAGATGAAAAGTGCAAAAGCAATTAAGCATTGGTATTGCAGGGCTATTGTTGTGCATAAGACAAATCCATGTTAAACTATAAGTGCACCAAGGTGTACTGTATATTTTGACATTTGTCATAGTAAAAATACATCCCATTATTATTATTATTATTATTATTATTATTATTATTAACCTTTACACTACTTCTGTTCGGGATTCTAGTCTATGAACATTGTTGAAAACCCAAACATCTCATTTAAAAGCCCTTTATCAAATGCCAGATAACCATGGAAATATACTCTAAAGATGCTTGTACTGTACAGAACTTTTTTTTATAATGTCACACAATTCAGAGGCAAGTTTTTAAAAAGGAAGATCAAACATCTGTCTGAAGAAACAGGAAGTGTGTTAATATTGTCTTTGCAAAATCTTTTATTCATATCCCCATGTTTGTATTCCTTTTTTTCTGTGCAAACTTCCTTTTTTCCCATTTCTTCATAGAATGGTTTGAAATTAACTGGAAAGGAATATTTTCCTATCTAAATGTCATGACCTTTTGGTAGGTGAGAGCTATAAATGAAGATTCACCTGAATTGTCAGGAAAAGCACAATAGGAATTTGTTATCACAGATGAAGGCTTTAACAAAACTGATTTAGAACAGATCATTCCAGTGTGTTCAGTACTTTAGGCTAGATAACATACATCGATATGTGCGTAACTGACAAACAGATATGCCTGTTTTGGACATTGGGAGTGGATGACTTTGTCATCCTTGTTCAATAAGCACAAGCTTTATTTTTGAAATATGAAGGATGGTGTGTTTTCATAGCATATAGTAATATCATCCAATAGCCTTTTAAAAGACAGAAAATAGCACCTTTCCTTTGGTAAATAAATAATTTGGAATAAAGCTGTTCATGGTTCTCTTTGCCTAAAGAGAATGAAAGAAATCCTTATATTGATGCATGTTATTCTGTTGGCTAACATTTGAATGAAATCTTCAGATTACTTTACATTTTAGATATCTTAGCTCATTTGAGTTTCTTTCTCTTGAACAGGAATAGTGATATTTTTTTTTAAAAGAACTCTATACTTCCCATATGGAACAGCCAAAAGTAGATGTATCCTATTTACTGGAGTTTTGGCATTGTTCTCTGAATGAATGAATGAATGAATTAATGTTTATTTCTAGACCGCTATTCCTTAGAGATCATAGCGGTTTACAAAATTTAACATCAAAAGACAATACAAAGTGAAAGCCCATAACCCGACAATAAAAAACCCACACGTACCACTTAAAAACAATACAACAATTCTAAAAACATTCTAAACAATCATTCAATATAAAAAACCAATTAAAACACATTAAAACACATATAACAAATTAGCTGGATCAAATAAAATGCATAGAGAGAAAGGGATAACATCAAGGCTCATGGAGGAAGGCTTGACAGAAGAAAAGGGTCTTCAAATTCTTCCTAAAAAGATCTAGAGAGGTTGCTGAGCTGAGCTCGTCGGGCAAAGAGTTCCAGGTCTGCGGGGCCACGATGGAGAATGCCCTCTGAAAATGAGAAGTGGCAATATAAATGTATTTTGGTTTGGTTGGTTTTGGTTTGGTTTGGTTTGGTTTTGTAGATGAGTGAGATCTATCTGGGGGAAATTACCAGTATGGTTTGCTTTAGACTAGCTCCCTTCCTGACTATCTTCATCATAAAGCCTGCACTTATACACATGTGTTGTCACAAAGAAATCAGAGTATATTGAGTTGTATGCCCAGATCTGTTGCAATGAGAACGCCCGTTTCTATGAATAAGAGCACTTATGTGTGTGCAAAATTGTATACATAGCTCAGTCCTCAACAAAAATGAATGTGGAATCTATCCTATATTCCAGTTCCCATTGCTAGAACAACCTCAGGTGTCTGTATCTTCCATTAATCTCACAGAAACTGAGCTGTTTTTCACAGTTGCTTGTGGTGAATATGCTAGGGATGAATCACACACACACACACACTACACAGTACAAATGAACTCGATAATATCCACAGTTGCTTAGAAATCAACAGTTGCCTGAAATCAATGCATTGCACTCATCTCTTAAAGTGTTGTGTGGAAATTCATGTTTATTCTTAGTCCTTACAGTCTCCATTCCCAATCCATCAACGTTCAAGAACCCAGGATGTTTAAATAAAAAACATGAGTGCTACCACCACCACATTCATACTGCCTTCAGAAGCTTCTAGTTACCATGTTTTTATGGAGATAGGAAATAATATTTTCCCTTTGGAGGAATGTAGATGTTATGCTACTTGAGAGAACAATTTTTAAAATATTATACTTTTTTTATATCCCGCTTATTTGTAAGAAACAATCAAAGTGGCTTCCAACAATTAAAATAATGCAGATGTACAGAGATAACAATAAAACAAATATATACAACCCCCCCTTAAAAAGGAATTAAACCGTTCTAAGATTAAAATTTAAACATTAAAATCAACACATTTATATTAAAATCAATACATTTATATTAAAATCTCACCATATCATATCACACAAACAGTGGGCAAACTCATTATGACCAGGACTGTACAAATATACCTCCTTAGCACTGACATTGTTTATTGTTTATTTAAAAGATTTCTAAACTGACTTTCAAAACAGTTTTACCTACAATAAGGCAGTGTGTGTGTGTGTGTGTGTGTGTGTGATTCATCCCTAGCATATTCAGATAACCATGGATAGGGCTACACTAGGTTTGGGGAACTAATAGAGACCACATGAGACCCCAGGGCTGAAGGCTGTGCATATCTGCTATAGAACCTTGAAATATCCCAAAGGCCGATAGTAAAGGATGGAACATAAGGTCTCCAGTGCCCTCTCCCCCCCCCCCCCGAAGCTGCTCCAAGGAAGGGCAAGAAGCAATGTAACACTGTTCTTCCAGGCTTCATCCCAGAAAAGCAATTCAGAAGGATACTATGATTGATATTACTGAAAGCTTCTGAAAGATCCAGGGGATCAACAAGTTCACACAAACACTGGAAATTTCTTAACATAAGTTACCCACCAGGGCAACCTAAGCAGTTGGTGTTACAAATAAAAGCCAGATTGAAAAAGATGTTATTTACTGTTTTCAAGGCTGCCTGGAACTGCTGACAAGATATCACACATTCTACAACAAGGGTAAGGAAAGTGCAGACTGCCTACAGTCTTCCCAGAAAAGTAAGGGCCTGTACAGACAGGCTGCTCCATGGTGCCCATTTTTGCCGCAGAAGGAGGCCGCACATTCCATGGCCTCCAGAGGGAGCAAAAAGAACTCGCTTCTGGGCAGGTTCTTTTTGCATCCCAGAAGGGGCGCCATAGACACACTCACACTCCATGATGACGCCCCTTGTGCATAGCGCCATTTAGGTGCTAGGCTGCACGGATATCATCATGGTGCACATCAGGTGGATGGGTGCACACCATAACGGCAGCTGGGTGACAGAACTAGAGCTTTGAGCATCTGAACGCTGATCTGTATTGCCCCTAAGTCCCACTTATTTCTTACATGATTTTTAAAAATTACACCCCAATGTACTTTGAATGTTTCCATGTGACTACACCAGGAGTGGGCAAAGCACAGGCTACCTGCTGCCCCTAGAGCCTGAGCCCCCGCCCAACCCCCATGCCCCTAATACATGGAGGGCAATCTTACTCTCTGGAGGCTGTGATTGGTAATTTTTCTTATTCCTCTACCCCAACTTTTTTAAGCCCAGAGGGAACCCCCCCCCCCCCAGTGGAATTGATTGTCTATTCAGTTGTGGTTTTGAAAATAAACCCCCCCCCCCCCCGATCTAATGCCCCGGCTAAATAGGGATATGCAGCGAAGTACCCATGTAAGACGAATGAGTGAGTTCTGACTCAAACCCAGAGCTGAAGAACCGAAGAACCAAGGAATTGTGCTTTAAACATAGCTAAAAGACCAAACAAGATGGTTCCGCGCAAAGCACTGATGTGACGAAAGTATTTGGCAACTGAGGCGAGGAAAGTCTGAAAACTTGGAAGCTGAAGCGGGGTGCCGTCCAGGTGTGACGAACTATGACCGGGAAGAACCTTACCTCCTGAGTCGCCATGATGAGGAACTGACAGGACAATGGAGAGCTTTGAACAGAATGAGCTGCTTTGAACACGGACTGATCTGAACAACCTGTCTGTCCTCCCAAATAGAGGAAGTTGAGTAATGGCTGCAATATTGCAAGACTTCAGCAGCCAAAAGCCAGAGAGAAGAAAAAGTATAAAGACCCTGGACTGTCATCTCCATTTTGTTGGCATCTACCGCGACAACGGTGTCATCCCCAGCCTTCGAGAACAACTGATCAATGTTCGGCGGAAGGAAAGTGTGTGTGAGTATTGTATGAATGTGTGAGTGAAAGAGCTCTTGATAATCAATGTTTGTGTTACTTGTGTGATTCAATAAATGTTACATGCATGGTGTTTAAAACCAAATTTGGTGTCTCAATGTCTTTCTCAGCCTTGCTGTGAATAGGTCCACGGAGGGAGAGGTTCTCATCACACGCTCTCAGGATAAACAGGTTGCCCTTACAATCTTGGGCATAACACCCAATGTGCCCAACGGTCACAGTTGCTCCTTGTAGGTCAAAAAAGATACAGGTTCAGCTCCCAGTTTTTGGAAGTTATCAACCTCTGGACTATAAAATATGAAGAAACATTTCCACAAAGATAATATCTGAATTTTCAATATTTTCTTCTCCAAGCATATTTCCTATTTTAGTAGAAATACTAGAAATATAGCAACCGTCTTTTGAATACATGTTTTGTTCCATTTTTCCTTGTGACTGTTGTTCTGTATGTGCCTAACTATCACTTTTATCCAATCTGCTTTAGTATATCTTGTTTTTGAAAAAAGAACCTCTGTGTCCCATCCTGCTTTGAGTATATCATTACCTTTCCAAACAATGGGTCGTACATGTACTTTACTCAGATTGTGTCACGTCCATTATGTACAATCAAATATTTCTTTTCTTTTTTCTTACAGAAGAAGGGATATTTGATTTAGCTGCAAATGATACAAGCTCATGGGTTCTGTTTATTTTCAAGCATAGCTGAAAGATGTGGGTCTAATGTTTTGAGCACTTCTATTGTTTAAAATACAATATTCACAATTCAGTAAATCCTGTCCAATATCCATATGTTCTGCTATGATAGGTTGTTTTCTTTCTCTGAATGTGTCACATATTGTTCCACTGCCTTTTCTTTTCTTTTCTTTTTCCAAAAAAGAGAGCTGCTTTGCTAAAATAAATAATAATAAATAAATAAAAGTTTTATTTTTATACCACCCTTCCGCAGATCAGGGCGGTTTACAGCATGATAAAATACAAAGTACAACAGTACAATAAAAATACAATAAAACAACAACAATATAAAACCCCCGTTAGCCCATCCTCTTTGCCACAGAAGAGAAAGGGAGGCCCACTGGACTTTTAGTCGGGGAATGCACGATGGAACATATACTGCTGGTATATGTTGTGTTTTGTGCTGTTGCTCTTTTGTCTGCACTGAGGTAACAGTGAATGAACAAAAGAATGTCTTTTGCAGCACAGGGAGTGACTTGTATAAATTAGATGGTTTTAAAGGTATCTATTTTAGTTGTCATCATCATCATCATCATCTTTTGAGAAATAATTAACTCGGTGAAAACTGCAACTATAACCGCAAGTAACTATTTTTATGGGTCACTGTAATTGCATACACATTTGCAAATATAACTTGTCAGGTTCTGTCTCTATGTTCATCCACTTAATTACAATTCCACAGAGACCTTCCAGTCTGACCTATTTTAAATCAGTCACAGAACTAACAAGCATCTTCAGACTAGGCTCCAGTAAGTATATATTCAGAGTAATTCCTTCCCTCCCTCTATCCTCTACACATGCAAACCCAGAAGAATTAACATTTGATCAGGGTCTGATTATATATGTGTACTGACTCACACACACATCTCACTGGGCACAGAATTTCAGAGTAACTGTGTCATGAACGTGATTATTATCATCATTAACATTACATATATGAATGCTCTATTTTCAAAAATGTTTCCTTTCAGTTCTTTTCCACTTCATTGCTGAAAAATGATTGTATAATATAGAATTTTGCACTGTTGTTGTTGTTGTCTGCATCATCATCATCATCACCATTATCATTATCATCATGATCATCGTCAAGTGCCATCACTGTACATTGCACTTTACAAGAAAAAGAACAAACAAACAAACAAACCAGTTCCCTGCCCTCCGGCTTACAATCTAAAGATATGACATGCAAGAAAAGGGAATGGCAGTGGAAGAACAGATTAATTTCTGGCTTTAACCTGTATTAGATGACTGGGTGCATTTCTCGACAAACTCAATAAAATAAAGTTTTGCCAGAGGATTTTGAAACAATTATCACATCAGACAGACTATTAACCTTTCTTCATTATTACTTATGATTCAGGAGAAAACTTGTCTTTCTACAACAGTTATCCAACCACTGACTTTCTCCTCCCCCCCCCAACCCCAAAAGTACTGTCAGGGACTGCAACAGTTGGCCCTTGGTCTAAGCTGAGGTTTAGTTCCAAGACCACCCTGTGGATACCAAAATTCATGGATGCTCAAGTCCCTCTATATACAGTAAAATGATGTCTCTTATTTGAAAAACTGGCAAAATCAAGATTTGCTTTTTAGAATTTGTATTTTTTAAATATATTTTCAAACCATAGGTAGTTGAATCCATGAATACGGTGGGCTGACTGTATGTGTTTAGCTGATTCACTGCCAGTGAAATAAAAAAGGATGCATCAAATACTTGATACTTAGTGCAGTGTTGGTATTTTATGGTGGTAGTTGGATAATAAGAGTAAATCATGGATCCTGTGATTTTATTTTCCAGATTAGGCTTTTTATCATGCAATTGTCCTGCCAAAGAGCTGCGCTAGACTGTACAAAAGCCTTGGCCTTTGGTAGGAGTTATAGCTTTGGTTATCGGGGAAGGGGGTCTGATAATCACACAATGTTCATTCTTCTTAGGAATTTTCTCAGTATTAGCAGAAACCTTTTTAAAATAAATAAATCCAGTACAGGGTGTGTGTGTAATTTTTTTTCCTCTCATGTACCAGGAATTTCCGATACACGGCAGGGTAAATGTTACACATCTCTATCCATTGCCTTGGTTCCATCCAAGTATTCTTGGACAATCCCACTGATGACATTTACAATGGGAATATGACCTTTTCCATGGACATTTTCCACTGACCTTACTTCCCTCTTTACTATCTGGTTACCACTTTCTTTTACAGTTACAGTACTCGTTGTATAGCACTTTGGGCATAGCACTTTTGTACTATGACAAAAATGTTTTGTTTTGTTTCTTAAATTTAAATATGCCATATAGAACATGTGGATACTTAGAGAAGAACATGGGGTAGATGTTGAGTTCAAGGAGGGGATGGCATGGGGATGGCCAAGGAAAGAGGGAGTCACACCCACAACATTATTTAACCATACCTCAAGAAGGAGAAAGAAGTCGTTGAAAATAATTGTGCAGATCAGGAGTAGCACTAAACTCAGCTACAACCAGCAAAACAGAGCCAAAGCCCCATTATACAGCAGTGGTGTCACTCGGTGGGTGCAGGGGATGTGGACTGCACCAAGTGACACCCAAAGGGGAGGGGTGACACCACTGACCCTCAAACATCTGCCTTTGGGCAGAAACAGGTTGTGTATTTGACTGTGCCCCTTTAAAATACTGAAGAGATGGGGTGAGTGGGGTAAGGCTCAATGGGAGGAGAAAGGAAAAGTCCCAGTTTTTATTTTTTTTAAAAAAATAATCTTTAAAAGCATCACCTCTCACCAAATTTTCATTTCAACCACATGAAACTATGTATATGTAAATGCATTTAGGCTGTGTGTATGATATTGTAATTTAAAGGTGTAGTTTTAATTTAGCTAGTTGTTCTATGTCACAACTATTACCATTACACTCAATAATATACAGGAATTGCAATTAATGAGTAACATTAATACAAAAAACATTACTAAGGATTATGTATGGTGTAGTATGGGAGGAGATCAATGGGGTGGTGACACCATGAGTTACTGCACTAGATGACACCAAACCTAGTAACGCTACTGGTATACTGGTATATTGAGAGCACAACTGGATTCAGAAGCAACACATACACACACCATGATATCCTGGAACAGAAAGACCCAGCATTTACCAAAATTATCAGCCATTCTGGAAGATTCATATATTTTCCAGAAGATCCAGCCATCATTATCTTTGGCTGCATCTAACTGGCATAAATAATCCAGTTTGACACCATTTTATTTGCTATAGCTCAGTGCTATGGAATTCTGAGATTTGTAGTTTTCTGAGCTATTTAGCCTTCTCAATCAAAGACCTCTGGTGCCACAACAGACTACAAATTCTAGGATTCCATGGCACTGAGCTATAGCAAATAAAAACGGTGTCAAACTGGATTATTTATGCAGTGTGGATGCAACCTTTGACTTGTAACTTTCCTGTGTTTTTCCACCTTCTATCTTTTTTGTCTTCATTCTACAAACATCCATTAAGAAAGATGGTATATCTTTATAATCTTTTTTCTTTGTCATTCTAAGTCTTCTGTCTAAAGTGTCCCTAGATTACAAAACACAAGCATCATTAGAAAGCACTCAAAAGAAAGATGTTCTTCAAGAGTCTTCAACTAATTTATAACTGTGTACCAAAGGAACACTAAGGAAAACCATTTTCATTTCCTACTACACTAGAATACTGTAAATTGGGCAAATTTATATACTGAACAAGATAACTGCAAAGTTCAGCAACAGCATTAATTGAAATCAATGGAATTTAAATGTGTTCAACCTTGTTTGAATCATCATATAATTGGTTTTTAATGATATTTTATTTTAAAAAATAAGTGTCTTATACATTTTAGAAACTAAACATCTTTAAAATGGAAAAGTGGGAAATAGGTTTTACAATTTTTTAGAATGCTTTCATTTATAGTATGTATGGACAGAGAAATCTTGACAGATGTAGGTGTCTTTATTTCTTCTGCCATTAGCCATCTCAGCTATGCGGGGGGTATAGAGAACATCATTTTATTGAGTAAATCAGCAATATTAATGGACAGAAGGCAGGAGAGCAGAAGACCTACTGCATGAGCATGGTACACCAACACCTACAAATCCACAAAAAGTGATACCTTTATTGGACCAACCAAAATGTCCAAAATACATGTCACAAGCTTTCCAAGCTCCACTGGCTTCTTTATCAGGCAAAGGTGTTAAAAATCATACAGGAGGGGGGAAATGATGATGTTAGTCATAGCCAGGCCTGCATTTTGTCAAGATGTTGTTGATGTTGTTCTGAATGTAAAGGGATATCTATACAGGCAAGCCATTTCTTCTCCTGGCCATGTGGTACTGGGAGACAAAGTATTTTAAAGCCCAGGAAATAATCTTAAAAATCCATTAGCAACACAAAAAGGTACTTCCTTTGAGATCCAGGATGTCTCATTTTCATGACCATCACAATTATCACAGTTTATTTTTTTTCTCACATAATAAAGCCTAGAATGAAATCCTTTTGGTAATTTACACATCAAGAATCCTCATCTGTTACACTAGTAGTTGGGCCTTCTACAGGATTGCTACACAATCCAACAGTTTACAGAACTCATAGAAAGACATGGGGGCACACATTTGCACTCCCCTCGCCAGTTCTGTGCTTTGATGTTTTCACAGTCTTCTGTCATTACAATACTATAACATTACACTACACCATTTCTGAACGGACTCTCCACCATAGACTCTGATTTACACACAAAGTATGTTCATTGCTGGATTCATGGTTCCATGGGTCATATTCTGTGGGTTGCTAAATCATGGATTATCCTCTAGGAAAAAAACACAGATATAATGAGCATTTCTCTTTGCAACAGAAAGTATAAATCTTTAGTTTATGTGCAACTTTGGTTTGAAACATGTTCCTCAGAATCCATGAAAACTGTTGGGTTCCTTCTGTGCCCTCAGAAATATACAGTTGAAGTTGGTGAGGCCTGACTTTTATCAAGAAACACATTAGTCACATTCATTTTTGACTCTACAGTAGTAAATGAAATACTCAAGTCCAAATTTCATAATCATTTTTGGTCCACACTTCTGGGAGAATTTTGACAGAGAATGGGAAGAGCTTTTTAAAAAATTAGTTACAGTTTTAGTCCCAAGGTCCCCAAAGTACTTGCCGCTATCATCAAAGTTTTTTTTTTAATTGCAATGCTGATTTTCAAAAATAACTAGTTTTTTTATTCTGCTGTATAAAAGAAATCTGAAGGCTACAACACACAACAACTGATTTGCATCTCCTTTTTCAGTTGCTTTTAAAATGCACCTGTTTTTTCTCTCCTTCCATTTCCCACTTTTGTCCTCAATTTATTTCAGTTGATAAAAGCTGAGTTCCAAGTGCAAAGGTAGTTTGAACTCAACTCAGTTGGAAAGGAGGGGCTGTAGCGTCTCCTAGTTTGTCTTCTTCCTTGCTAATAATTTTTACCATCTTTCTTGACCACCCACTGATGTTGTTTGGCCACAAATGTCCTACTTTTCCATTGTGAAATGTTGGTGGATGTGCAACAGCTTGTGGCTACCATGGAAGAGCTTATGCTTCTGAGAATATATGCTAAGTCTTAAAACTCTCTTTGTCTTCACTCTGCAGAGGAAATTGAAAAGAGGTGCTGCTTAAATAAGGGATTGGAGGATTCTCCTGGGAATAAAAACAGGGTTTATTGATGGTTGAACAAGGAGCTTGTCACCACACAGACTAATCAAACATATTTCTGACTCATAGGAAACTCATAGGATCTTATGGACAAGACTACAGGCAGGCTGAAAAGTAAACTGACTGAATGAATAGATTCTGACAGAGCTGGTTCCAGAGAGAGAGTGCACTATCCATAAAGCCAATTGCTTGTCCCAAATAGAGTCACTGAATCAAATGCTGAATTGTAAATTGATTTATTTTCCAGCCAATGTGCAGACTGGTGCAAAAAGATAAGAGATGATGAATATCCCATGAGTAAGAAATATGTTTGACTAGTCTATATGGTCGCATGGATATATACAGATAAACTGATGAGAGTCGTTTTAATGGCGTTAGCTGTCAAGTAAGCCTGATAAACTGTAGTCTTATTTCAACCTGCACTTTTAATTCATGTATAATTTGTATGTCAAAAGTTTCTTTGAAGTAACCACAGGGATCAAGCGATAGATAGGGAAGCAGTAAAATACTTGTCAAATGATTTTTTAAAATTTTTATAATATGCAGGGCATGGGAGATTGAACTAGACCAAGTATGGAAGAGGCAAGTGTCCTTTTTGCCCCCAACCCCCTCATCCCAAGTGACCAGAAGTGAAATGATTTTTTCCCAGCTGAAATACAGTCATTTCCCCCAGTCTGACACATCTGGAGAATGTAGAGTTGAAGAAGTCTAGTGTGGATACTTACAATTTTCCACTGCACAGACTCCTGCATTCCAGCTCCATTCTTCCTATGGCTTCAAGTTCAGGCTCAAAAGCATATCTGTTCTTTTCCACAAAACAAGACAACCTTTAGCATTTGAACTGATGTGTACAACACAACACCCTTGTAAAGTATGAGGTATAAATATTATCTGTCATGCTGCTTTTGCAGCATGTAAAAACACAATACCTCTTGGAAAATAAGTATCCCCAATCGGGTGCATTTTTCACTGTACACCGACTGCTTTGAGTTTAGCTCATTCATATTGTATTTGCATTATAAAGCAATCTGTCAGGCTTTTTGTTGGAGTTTAAAATCTTCTTATGTGGGAAAAATTAAGTCATGCACATCATCATAGAAACTAAACTTTCTATTAAATTATCCATACAGTGTTATCTGCTCCCTGAGTATCCCCTAACAGGATTTCCTTAATGCGTGGAAGTGAAAACAGTGGTTTTGCTATAAATAAATGCCATCGTTCTTCATATTTGGATTAATTTAGATCATTAAAAATAGTGATGGGTTCAGGGATACCTCTGCTTCAGGGATAGAGGTTTTAAACTCTCCATCACATCCTGGCTATATATGTGGGGGTTTGGTGTTTATTTTATTTTATTTCTATGTCACTTTTCTCCCAAAAAAAGGACCCAAGGTAGCTCACAATACAGAAACACATTAAAACATAATTTTTAAAAACAATAATGGCGGTATCCAGACCGGCGCAAAGTGCCGGCCTGGATATATACTAGGGTTGCCTCGGGGTGTCCTTTCCAGACACCCTGCAACTCTAGTACTTAGCCGCAATGTGGTAATGGCGGTGCCCTTTCTACATAGGTGCCGCCATTATGACATCACAGCCGTGCCACAGCCAAATGGCACGACGTGGCCCCTTTCTCCCTTTCCCTGCCGCTGTCAGGGTGTCCTTGGGGCAAGAAGCCCTAAGGACACCCCTTTCAAGGCCAGGAAAAGTGGTGGATCAGGGCCTCTGAGGCTGCTGCTGTGGCAGTTGAGGCCCCAATCCGTTGGGGAAAGGGCAGGTGCAGGCCACCCCAAGGGGCGGTCTGTATCCCACCTAAAATAACCTAATTAAAACACTATAAGGTTAAAATTTAAACATACAAAAGTTAAAAACAAAAGTCTAAAACAGCCGCCATCCCCCAATAAAACCAGGCCTGCATGATTTTAAAAAGCCTGCCGGCATAAGAATGTTTTTACCTGCCGGTGAAAGGCCAGCAGGGAAGGGGCCAGTCGAGCCTCTCATGGAAGGGAGATCCATAGGGTGGGAGCAGCCACCAAGAATGCTTTCTCTCATGTCCCCACAAGCGAGCCTTTGATGGTAGCGGGACCGAGAGAAAGCCTTCTCCTGAGGGTCTTAGGCCTCTAGCTGGTTCATATGGGGAGATACAGTTTCTCAATGTATCTCTTAGCTAACATGTAATTATTATGTAATGCTCTATTAATACCTCAAATAACAGCTATGCAAACCAGAGATGAAAATCAAACAATCCTCGAGATAGTTTTTTTGTGGATTTTCTTGGGCTATGTGGTCATATTCTAATCTAGAAGAGTTTGTTCCTGACGTTTTGCCAGCATCTGTGGATGGCATCTTCTCTGAAATGTCAGGAACAAACTCTTCTAGAACATGGTCACATAGCCTGAAAAACCCATAAAAAACTATGGATGCTGGCCATGAAAGCCTTTGACTTCACAGTCCTCAAGATGTTAATGGACTTGAAGTATCTGTAGCTCCTTGCCATCATAGCCACTGATGAGCAACATTGGGAAGTTGCATTGCAACCACATCTGGAGGACTCTTTGATTCCCACCTCTGCATTAAATGTTCCCCTCTGTCTTGTACACTTCACTGGTGCAACTTCCTGAAATATCAATTTTCTCCCATAACTTGCTATGATCAAATTAGTAGGGAGCCTAATTTTATCAGTATGTAATAGAAGAAAAGCTACACATGTGATCAGTTAACCTGTTTAATCCCTAATGGAGATTACAACTACATAGTGCTCATCTGTGCTGGATTTTTCATCTGAATCTCGTATTTAGCAAGGGCATGTGTGAAAATTAATGTAAGCTGACAGCCTCTTATTAAATGCGTAACGAAAGAGTCTCAGGTGGATTAATTATTCCATCATGATTAAGTCTGAATTTATGCTGTCTAAATTTGTCATGGTCATGCCTATTGCAGAGTAAGATATGGAAAAGACTTCACTTAATGGAAGCACACAATATATTCCACAGCTCACCCACCTATCCACCCACAACCACTTTCTACATATTGAAAATGGTAACTGTTTTGATTTGCAAATGTACACTGCAGCATACATCTGTAACAATTAATTGCAATATGTTTATCTCACACGCCCACACAGACAAAACACCCAAAGCACATGACATTATGTGTCAAATAAATTTCCTTTGTAATTGATGTACCATGGATGGGAATCAAAATGTTGTCCTGGATTATTTCTGCAAATGCAAGAGGGACAGGGATGTTGGGAAGCAGGAGGGGTGATGTACAGGGCATAGACATACAGGGCACAAGTCCTCAAGTAAACAAGACAGAAGTATCTTCAGTATTCCCAGAACTGCTTTCAAGACATTAAAATCAAGTGTAAATTTGTAGATTTCAGCTGTTAGCTGAGGAAGGAGGCAGCAGCAGAAGCTGAAACAAACACAGGAAGGATACATGGGAAAGTGGACTGAGCACTCTCCTGGTTCCAGGAGCTTTGACAACTGAGATGAGAAAAAGGGAGCCCTTGGGAGCTAGTAGATATTCCTTTACTATCAGAAAAGGGAGACCTAGATCCTTGCAGGACTGAATTGAAACTCTCAATGGACCATGTTAGACCTGTGGAGCAGAGGCTCCCTTCCCCAGAAATAAAAACATACTTGGACTCCAGAAATGAGTATATCTTTTTGGTCCCTTTTATTAGCCTAGTACTTGTAGGACAGATTTAGAATGGTCTTCTAGGACAGTCTTAGAATTTCCATCCATGATCAGAACTGCCATGCCAAATCAAACCAAAGGTCAATTTTGTCCAGTAATTTATCTCCAAAAACATGAGTAGACAGATGACTGGAAGATTTTCAAACAGCACAAAACAGAGATAAACATCCCATATTTGCCCCCAGCATGTGGTATATCTATGTCTGATGTTTTTATGTGTCAAAGTTCTATCTCCATTGCTAGACATATTTTCATGAATTCTGTATATAAACTATCTATGCTAGTAGTCATTGTCACATCGTGATTCGTGGCAATGTCTACCATCAATACCCAGGTGTTCCATTATGTATAGCCTTTGTATAGCATGACTTTAGTTCATGCAATATTCATTATAGCTGTAGAGACACTAGACCTTGGACAGATTTTATTGTTCATATCTGGAAATGGAAACTAGCCATCACCACTGTGAACTTGTGCCTTTCTATTTGCATTATCTCAGAGTGGGTTGTTTTTGCTACACAAGAAATCTCATCCAGAGGAGCTTCACAGGTTAACAAGAATATCATAACAAAGTTACAAACATCCTTTGGGGGCATTTTAAAGCCTGAATAGATATTTAGCAGGGTGATGTTAAAATTAGACAAAACAATTCTCAGTGTTATGGATTTCACATGCATATTGTTACAAAATATAGCTAGTGTAATTTAGTTGCAGTATATAGAAGGAGAATCTGGAGTATGAGGAGAGGAAGGATCTACAATAGAAATTACCAATGGTGTACTTTTTAAATACAATTAATAATCCAATGCTCTTTATGTTAAACTAGTTTGGAAAATTAAAACAAAATTAGCAGTAAGGAAAGTAGATAAAAATGAGTCTCTGCAGTAAATTAGGTGCACTTTAGCACTTGAAAGCCTCAGCTATCCCACATAACCTATGTGTCGCTTATTAGTCTTGTAGGTAACTCCATCTAGCACAAGCATAATCTTGGCCTAAATGATCCAAGCCAATTCAAGGTTCCAAAAAGGGAAGCTGTATGGTACCACTTAACATTTTAAAACCAAGGGCCTGGTTCTGTGTATACTGGGGAGGGGAGTTTTCATTATCCGTTTTGTTAAATGAAATTATCCAGTTCATGATCTGTGACGCAGATCACAGAAATATAAATGTATGTTTTTGGTTTCCTGAACTTAAGACTAAACTGTGAGTATCAGCTTCTCTCTCTCTCTCCCTCTCTCCCTCTCTCTCTCTCTCACACACACACACATACACACACACACTTTTTCAAGTCAATATCCACAGCTAAATATGTGTGTGCTCAGAAATACACATTAATACTCTTTAATCTATTATTAAAAATGTATAAAATTATTCCATCTGGGGATGAGCATACCAAAATATGCACACATTTCTGTTCATGAAAGGGGAAAAGGTATTACAACTTGGAAAAGAAAAGAGTTCTGTTGAAAATGTTAGCAAGAGTCAGCTATAGTGGGAGCAAACAAATTTTCACTTCCATACTGGCACCCTCAATCTGCCTTTTGTTGTTTTCTGATAAAGGTTTTCATCAACTGTTCTATGAGCCATATTATCCCATTTAAATTCCATAATTTTTCTACTGCCATATTTTCAGCTGGCTACTCTGAATTGCCAGAGGTAATGTCATGAGCAGAAAGATTATTCTTGGTAGAATCACCATATTTACAGCTACTGTTCTTCCCAGCCAAGATAATGGCTATCTTTCTCAGTTACTAAGATCTTTCTCCATTAGTGATGTTAATAGGCTACATTTATGTCTGTTCATTTTTCTTCAGTCAGTGGAAAGTAGGGGGAAAATACAGCTATATTGAATCATGCTTTTTCATATCTACTTACCTCTTTCATTGAAAAACAAAGTGCCATTGAACGCAAAATAGCCTTCTTCACTTATTTTTCTGGACCATGATTCTTAATAGGGAATGATGAGGCAGAGCATGCTGTGATTCAGTTGTGGAGAAGAATTATCTGCATATGCACATAGACACTATAAATATCAGCTAAGAAGACAAATACAATTCTAGGCTGCATCAATAGAAATGTAGTATCTAGATTGAGGAAAGTAATAGTATAACTCTATTCTGCTTTGGTTGGGCCTCACCTGGAATACTGTGTCCAGTTCTGGGCCTACAATTCAAGAAGGATGTTGACAAGCTGGAGCATGTCCAGAGGAGAGCAACCAAAATGAAAGGTTTGGAAACCATGCCCTATGAGGAACAGCTTAAGGAGCTGGGTATGTTTAGCCTGTAGAAGAGTAGGTTAAGAGGCGATATGATAGCTATATTTAAATATTTGAAGGGCTCTCATATTGAGAATGAACAGGCTTGTTCTCTGATGCTTCAAAAATTAGGATACAAAACAATGGATTCAAGCTACAGGAAAAGAGATTCCACCTCAACATTCCTGACAGTAAGAGTTGGCAATGGAATATCCTGCCTCAGAAAGTCTCCTTCTTTGGATGTTTTTAAGGAGAAACTAGATGTTCTCCGGTAAAGAGTGCTTTGATTGTATATTCCTGCACAGCAAGGGGTTGGACTGGACAGTCTACGATTCTATGGCGTGGTTCAGAGCACCAGGAAGAGACGGCCTGGAGCCGCCTCTCTTTGCTGCATAGCCATGCCACAGCAACCAAATTGCATGGTGCGGCTATGCAAAAAAAAGGACAACTAAAAAGAGGCTCGTTTTGCGCCGCCGCAAACAGCTGGTGGCGGCACAAGCACATCGCTGCTGCACAGCTCCATCTGGAGGCCATGCAGCAGTGACGTCATCACTACGCACTCTGTCTATTCAATACTGCACAGCAATGACATCCTTATCACATGTAATGGGCGAGGGGAGTGTGGGCGGGGTGCCCCTCACACATGACGAGGGCGTCCTTCAGGGCCCATGATTCTCATTTTGAGTTTACCTGAATGTTCCTATTCATGGCTGGTGCATATTTATTTTCAAAAGCCCTTTTGTGCTTTTTCATTGATGTGTACCAGCAATCCAAATGTGTCTTTCTGTGTTCAAGTAGTCATTTGCTTTAAAGATACTCATAAGTGCAGTATCTAGATGCATCATAGTTTACATTGGATGGAGCAGATAGCATGAGCTAATGCTAAGTAGAAAGATGCTGGAAAATATGACGTTTACATTGGGAAATACATCTGAAGAAAGGCAGTATTGCAAAGATTACAATATAATACTTTAAGAAAGGCAGGATACTATATATTGAAGCCTTACACCATGAAAAGATTAACAATAATCCTTTCTAAAGTTTTTGGATTTTTAACAAATTTAGATGCCCCTCATAATCTGAGGCCCTAAACCATGTGGTATTTATATCTTATGCATACATGTAAACGTGTCTTCAGGATATAGATTAATGACAAATAGAATATTCAAAGAGCATGGTAATAGTAACCCCCAAAACTGAAATGTTTGTTTTATCAGAGAGATCAGGGAGACTTGAAACTAGTCAATGTAGGGAGCCCATTAAAACAGCAGTAATCAAGCAAGAGAAACTTGCTTTGTTCTGTGCCTTCAAGTCATTTCTGACATATGGCAACCCTAAGATGGACCTATCTTGGGTTGTCCATGGCGAGATTTGTTCAGAGGAGGTTTGTCATTGCATCTCTGAAGCTGAGACAGTGTAACTTTCCAAAGGTCACTCAGTGGATTTCCATGGCTGAGCAGGGATGATAATTCAGTGACAGAATAAAGAATGAGAAACTGGTAAAGTTTGTGAGACATTTAGACTTCTCTGCCAGAGAACTCTAATACCTCACCACCTAGCACAGAAAATTGTTGATGAATTGCTTATGTTCTTTTGAAGAATATTAACTAAAGATTCTACCCTGTCTGTATTTTGTCAAGCAAAATAAATAAATTAGGCTGAAATGGATTTATTCCTGTTTTGTTTTTTACCTTTGCTCTTTGCTCACTATAAATTATACATGATCACAATCTGTAAACAAGAAAGTACATTTGCATTATTGTGACTATGTATTTAAATGGCCTCAGAGAGTTCCAAAACATCTGGAGACTTGGAGATCCAGAAAAACATAAAGACTATCAGCTGGTTCATGGATGTATTTTGGGAAAAGGTTCTACATTGTCTGCTTTATCCAAAATGAATGTCCATCAGGATCCTACAGAGCTTGTTTTGGATTATTCACTGATATAGTATTCAAATTGAAAGTCAAATGCTTTTAAACTGTTTTTTTTTAATCCACACAACTTGTATAGTGGTTGAATCAAAGACAAACTACTTAAAAGGATCACTAACAGATGTTAATTTCACTCCAGACCATGAATACTTCGTACCTTTCTGCCTCCAAACATTACTTTCCTCTTATTAAAAACAACAATCTGCTGCAGATGTAATTTTCTTTCCGGCAAGGCAAATGTGTCATCTAGATTCACCTCACCAACTCATATATGTGCGTAAATACCCATGAGCATGTCCTCTGCTTGACACCAAGTAGCAACACAGAGAGAGTCAAATTCAGGCCCATGTATGGGAACTAGTTCCTTTATGAGAGAGGTCTCTTTGCTTCCTTTTCATCCTTTATGACATAATGAGAAAAAAGAAAAATGCAAACAATAACACTCATTTACCAAGGTTATTTTAAAGGACTTACTGAGTGTGAGAAAGAAAAAAAAAGGCCTGGGAATGGGGGGGGGGGGGCAGAGGCTGGAAGCTAGGCCTATTTAATTACAAAATAACAATAATGATTATAATAATCATCATCATCCTGCCTTTTTTATTCATACTGGCCCTCAAGGCATCTTACAAATAGTTAAATAAATACAGCAATAATTCTACAAAAGTTAAAATATAATTAAATCATTAATAAAATTAGAAGTGGTTAAAATCAAGCAATTAAAAAGAACAGAACTAAACACAGCACATAAATGGTCCTTCTCCTTCAGCCCAAGGAGTCATTCCTCAAAGACCTTCCAAAACAAAAACATCTTGCACTATCTATGGAAGGATAGCAAGGGGGTGCCAGATTAACTCCTAAGAGGTTCTGGAACCTGGAGCAGCCACCAAGAAGTCCCTCTCCTGTATTCCAACCAGACATTTATATGGTCATGGGACAATGAGGAGGGCTTTCCCAGAAGATCTCAAGACACAGACAGACTCACATAGGAATGTAGCTAACGGTTGTTTTGATCACGGACAGAGTTGCTTAAGCGCGTCAGACCCATGACCATATGAAGCTGACTGACATTTCTTTGGCATCATCAAACTAAGGATATGTTTACACTAATGGGAAAACTCATACCCACATCATAGCTGCTGCACATTTTTCTGGTGCACAATGCATTTTTCTGGCCTTAACACCACACTCATTATGGCAAACTCAGAGTAATCTGCCATACATTTCCCTTAGACAAATCCACATCACTATAAAAGCATGATCCTGGATTATCACATGTCCTTTACTTCACAGTATTATTAGCCATACATATGATCGTCTGGATTTTCCAGGGAAATGCTGGGTAAAAGGCAGTTCTCCTTTAATAAGATTTTTGGCAAAAAGCCCTGCATTGCCTGTGAATCATCACAAATGTGTACCCAGATAACAGCAGCTACAAGGTGAGCACAGGTTTTTTTTTCAGTGTAGATGCACATCTGAAGAAATAAGCTGAGATTCTGTATCATCAATATACCTGTGACAACAGAGCTCTTATGATGCCACCATCCCCAGAACTCAACTTTTGCAGCTTTGCAGTGCCCTGATTGAGGCATTTCTGAAACACTGGAGATCAGGGGGCTGGGAAATGACATCAGTAGTGCTGCCTGAGTCACAGGGCATATTGGGAATGTGCAGATAGTTGTTACAACTGCTAGTCTCAAGGCCCTGTGACCAGGAGAGCAGTGCAGACATAATTTCCCAGTGCCCTGATCTGCAGAGCCATGCATATAATTAAGTTGGGGTGCAAACAGGTTGAAAAGGAAAGTTTAATCACATTAAGTTCTTCTCATAACTCCCCAGCTGTTACAAGAACTCAAGATCAATTTATGATCTTGTAACTGGTGAACATGCTAGCCTTACAATGCAATACATACATTTACAAGTTGAAATGTGTCCAGAGAAAGATGATTAAATTGGAAATGTTTTTTTCAAACCAAGCCCTATGATGAAATGTAAGTATGTTTGGCCAGGAAAAGAGAAGAATGAGTGGTAATAACAATAGCTCCCTTTACGTATTGTTTCTGTTGTTATATATCACTTTCACAGTCTACCAGATCTTACTGACTGAAGCTTTGTAATATCAGTCCATTAGACTGTGCCCCAAAATCCAGGAATCAGTAAGATATTGTTGAATAATGTGGCATGTTCCAAGCAATGTTGCTTTTTCTAATTGTGCTACAGGGTACTATGAACCTATCTATATTTGATTCAGATGTTTTGCCAGTCCATTTGACATTGCCTCCAGAACCCCCACTGCTGCTGAAATAACTGGTTGTTGTTGTTGTTTTATCCCCAGAGGCACAGAATGTCAATTTGCAAGTCTTGTTATTTCATCCTCTTTTCCCTCTCTTTGTCAAAAATGTGAAGGCCAGAGGATGATGATAAAGTCAGCATTACACAGAGCCATGCTCAAGGAAAAGTTATCTTCAGTCAGGGAAGTTTTTAGAAATTGCAGGGTTGTTAAATTTTCACTTGGTCCTTCCTTTGTTATTTTTCGTATACAGTATCTTAATGATTGTCATTTAATGGTTTTTTAATATATATACAGCTCCAATGTAGATGATTCAGCTTTAATGCTGACTTCTGAACTGGCACTATGTCATTAAACAAACTGCTGTCTTCAATACACTATGCCCCCATTTTTGAATGCTGAAAGAGGCAAGTTGTCCCTATAAATGATAATATTGAAACCAAATTAAAAACAACAAAATAAAAACTTTAAATTCTACAGTTAGTTGTGCCTCTGGCTACATACTTTTTGATAGAGAACTCTGATTTTAATTGGGATTGCTGCTGAACTCTGCATGAGATAGAAGTTGAGTTGCCATTGTTAGGTTCTGCTACTGAAATGAAAATAAACTTCTATTACTTTTCTCAGAAAAGATGGGAGATTGTCAGAAAGCTCACAATGAAGAAAATCCCTAATAGTACACACCCCTCAGGGCTTTGCAGGTGCTACAGGCCATTTCCAAGGCAGAAATAAACTGAACCCCACATTTGGGAAGTGCAGGGACCCTTTCGAAGACTATAGAAAGGCTTTGGGGGATGGTATGCAACCCACAAGCCTCATTTTCCTACTTTTCCCCTGTTGTCTTCAATGCTCATGCTACTGTTTCCTATTACATTCTGTTTATCACAGAAGATAACAGTGAATAGAAATTTTGGATTTTAATATTCTCCTACTAGTGACAATGTTTAGCCAGCAAATGTTGCATAAAAGACTGAGTTTTTTCAATCTACTGATTCTTGCTTTCAGATAAACAGTGTTCAATTAACACTTCCTAGTTCAGCAGTTACAAGACTTTTATTGGTAATTTGTTCACATTTGAACTCCATTTTTAAAACAATGAAGAACCTCTGACTTTGTCAACAGAAGTGGGAGCTGGAACAGCTTCCATTACATTAGTATAGTCAACAAGATTCTATTCCTGTTAATTAATTTTGTGGTTAAAACCCACTGTGTCATCAAAAGTCCTATGTAGAAGCTGAACATCATCATAAAAACACCTTTAGCTAAAATAAGGGTTTTGTTTGGTAAATGACCACCAAGCACCCGAATCAGCTTTCTCCTAATACTCTCAAGATGTGATTAACTACAGTTTCCATCAACAGGTTAAGCCCTATCATTTTACCACCGTCAATCCAGTTGCTATGGCTGTTTATGTACTATTTTTCTCTGTTGGCCATGACAAGCAAAATTGTTATTCAAAATCCTTCATAATTGTATTTCCCTCTGGTTTTATCTGTTCTGCCTTATGTTTCTGCCATTTGATAGATATAACCTAAATGAAGGATAATAAAAATAGTAATAATAAGCTAGTTAACGTCAGCAGCAGAGTTTAAGAAAATACACCACAATAACTTTAAAATCAATTTATTGTCATGCCACCTTTGAAGAGAACTGTCAGTTTGATATATTCAGCCAAGGGAGATGGATTTCAGCTCATAAAATGAGAGGGGAAAAGAAATTAAACACAGAACTAAACACTAATTGTGTAATCCCAGGGGTACTGTGTGCAATTCTACTTCATCTAAGCGGGAGATTGATCCATGGTCAAAGCAACTGTTCTGAAAGAACACCAGATATGTCCATCAGAAGGACAAAAGTGATGTGATAGTCATACATTTTGTTTAAATGTGATAATGTAATCTTTATCTTTAAGGTTCTTTTCTACCTGGAATTCATATGAATTGGATAAAAGTTTCAAATGCATCTTTTCTAATTTGTGAGAAGTCCTTAGTAGGAGTACTGGTTTATTTGCATGCAAATAATTGTGAGATGAGAATGGGATTTAGCTTCATGGTTGTCAATATAATAAAAACAGAAGTAACAGTAATATACCTCTAAGCAGTTCCTAGGGGAAATGGGCATCATTCCATATCTCTCCCTCATACACAGTGTATGGTCCAAACTTTCATTTCTTCATCCACACAAGGTAAGGGGGGGGGGGGTACATTCATCTTTTTCTCAATTTACTGATACCACCACTCTTATCTAAAGAAGATATTTTGGCATAGTTGGCTTTTCTGAAATCTAGTGAAGTGTGAACTGCCATGTTTCCTCTGAAAGGTAAGCGTGTTCTAAAATTAAAGAGGGCTTTAATCAATAGGAACCATAAAAACACCATTTGAAGAAATGAAACAGCCTATGGAATCTCTGAATATATCTACTTAAGGACCCATTTAATTTAATTAACAATATCATATATTCACATGAAGAAAGTGTGAAAGCCTTCCTTCCTGAATTGCTTTTTAGTGTAAGGTACAGCTAAAGGGTAGAGAAGGCGAAAGGTGGGGAGTCCTGCTTTTTCAAAAACACTGTAATTAAAAAATAGCACTGTCTACCTTGTGCTGTGTATCCTTATTGTCCAAAGGGGCTCTCTGGTCTTAATATAACAAAAACCAAGTAAACATGAACCCAAGATAGGGTTGCCATCCCGGGGGACCTCAAAACTGGGGGGAAATGTAGGACAAAGCTTAAAATGTAGGACATTTTTTTAAAATTTCCTAGCCAGGAAATTAACCAAAAAAAAGGTCCTATATTTTTAAACCTTCTCCAAGGCCTCGCTGGGCCTGGGAGACAGCCTCTCCCAAGCCCCTTGAGGACTCTAGGGCCCCGCTGGGGCTGTTAAGAACTGCATTAAGCAAACTTAGGCTGCTGCACACTGCTTTCACTCTCATCACTCCATCCTATGGAATCCTGGGATTTGTAGTTTGTTGTGGTGCCAAGGCTGGGCTTTGAAATCTCAAGCATAAGAGAGGCAAAAGGCTTGGGCTGCATCTACACTGGAGAAATCATCTGGTTTGAGACCACTTTAACTGCCTCAGCTGAATGCTATGGAATTCTGGGAATGGTGGTTTGTTCCAGCACCACAGCAGAATGGCAGTTAAACCCCTGGAAAGCTATCTGACCAAGGTGACCAATGCCCTCACCCCAAAATGTAGGGCACCCAAGCAAAAAAATGTAGGACATGGCCAAAAATAAAAGCTAAAAACACCCATGTAATTATAAATCCATGCTTCTTAGCCATGATCCAAATGGAGGACATGTCCTGGAAAAGGAGGAGGATGCCTGGTCATCTTGTCTCTAATCCAAAATGCACTGCAGAAATAAAACAATGCTGGGCTGAAATGCCCAGAGTTCTTCACCAAGCTGCATCCACACTGAGGAAATAATCCAGTTTGAGAGTGACTTAACTGTCCTGGGTTAGTGCTGGGGAATGCTGGGAATTGTAGTACATTGTGGCCCCAGAGCTATCTCTGACAGGGAGTCCCATAACCCTCCAAACGTAGTTGAACTGCAGTCCCCAGAATGCCTCACCAGTTGCATCCACACTGAGGAAATGGTCCAGTTTGAGACTGCTCAGTGCTGGGGAATCCTGGGAATTGTAGTCTATTGTGACACCAGAGCTCTCTGACAGAAAAGGCCAAATGCCTCAGACACCAGAATTCCAGAGCATTGAGCTTTGGCAGTTAAAGGGGTCTCAAAGTGCAGAGAGGGGGGAGAGAAAAGTCTGGGAGTGTGAATGAGCTTGGCTGTGGGGCTGCTCCGAGAGGAGGAGGAGGAGGAGGCGGACGGAGGGAGGGAGGGAGCCAAGGGAAGTGCCAGGACCATCCGGAGCAGCCTCCTCTCTTCCACCGCAGCCTCCTCTGTGGATTATTCAGGCTCCTTTTGTCAAAAGAGCTCTGGTGCCACAAGAAACTACACTTCTCAGAATCCTATAGCACTGAGCCATGGATGTTTAAGGGGGGAGTCAAACTATTTCTGCAGCCTTTGCTACCCCAAAGCGCTTCCTATTTACAAGCAAGGCAAAAGCTCTTCCTTTACCAAGCCATTGAAAACCAACCCAAGCGGAGGGCTGATTGCTTCTTTCCCATTGGTCAGCTTCTTGATAAATTTGCATATTACAAGTCAAGGTGTTTAGGGCCTCAAAAACGATCCTGTGATAAAGAATTACAAGAATACTGACGCGGTTTACATTTAAAAGATGAGGCAATTAAACTCCCAGTGAAACATGAACGATTGATGGCCTTTTTTTCTTTGCTCACTGTAACCTGAAAAGTAAGGCTTCCTGAGGGTATATATACCAAGTGGGCTCACTTGGTATATAATAGCTCTGAGTGGCAGATGTTTTAAAGAGCTGCTCTCTAGGCTACGCCAGTGCGCCAAGTGGGGAGAGTGGTGCACAGCCGTGTGCGTGGAGGAGCGGACCCCGAACCGGGAACAAGGCGTGGGGGGCCCCCAAACCGGGCCATGACCGTGAGGGGCCCCCCAAAAGCGTGATTGTCACGGGGGCCGCCAGGTTATGGCATCCCTAACCCAAGAGAATAAGAATCTATTAAACAAAATTAATTGAGAAACCAGGATAGATGCACAAGACACACACATTCACAAAATCAGAGGATTAAGATGCATAGCCCAGCTTAAGATTCACTGCATCTACACATGATGCGTACAAGAACAACAAAGTCCTCTGGCACTGTAAAGACTAATAATGTATTTTATATGTCCATGGACTACAGCCCACTTCCACAGATGGATTGAGCACTATCCAGAATTTCATCAGCTACACTGAATGTCATTCAGAATTATAGGTATATACACATGGAAGCAGGGCTGTAGACAGTGAAATCAGAGACATTCAATGTAAAAAGTGCCAACAGGAACAATTAGATTAATAATAATAGGTGGTGAAACTCATTACCATTCTTTGGACCAGACGTTTTGTTCCTCTCAAGCTCACCCAGACTGATTAAAAAGACCAGAAAATCTCAGATTTTGTTCCTGTTCTAATTTTATTATGGAGATCCATACATATTTTGTTTGTGCCATAATATTTTCTGTCAATTTCCAGTTTGATCACAGATTTTTTTGTGCCAGCTTCCCAGGCTTAGTTTATGTTAACACAATATAAAATCAGAAAGAACAGGAAGAAAATCTGGGACTTTTCAATCAGTCTAGATGTGCCCTTAGTCTTTTTATTATTATTACTATTCTCTAAATATTTGTTTTGTTTTGTTTTTGTCTAAGCCTGCCAAATTGAGAGGCAATAAATAAATAGGTTAATAAATAATAGTAAAGAAATGTAATCTAATGGCATTCTGAAGAAACTTGCCAAGAAAACCCCATGATACCCCATTATAACACTAAGTAAGCCCAATGAGCGTTAGGGTTGCCATAAATTGGAAATGACTTGAAGGCACACAACAAACTGATATTCAGGGCAGAAAATAAATGTTACAATTAAATCCTTATAGCTTTGTAACCAGATAACCTTCACTCATTTTGGTTTTTTAATGAACTGCTGGAAAAGAGGAAGTTCCAAAAACTTCCCTTCGTTTTTGGCAAGTATTTCTCTTTACTGATGGTTCAGATTCAATGAAGCATAAAAATCTCCATTGAAAGCTCCATAAAAACTGAACGATAAATTAAAATCTGAGAAAGTCTCCAAAGTCAATTAGAAACTGACTTTACTTTAATTGCACTGGACCAAACTGAGAGTTATTTATCTCCAGAATCTGTTTTCAATAAAAGAGTCGCATGCACCATCAACACTGTGGAAAACTTAGATGGTGCTTTATTGAATAAGCACCATCTTTAGAGATAAACATTTCTACTAATGCAGGATAATGAAAATCTAATCAATAGCATATACTTGTCCAGACACTTCATAAGAAATAGACAATGGCTGAGATACAAAGGGCAGCAAAACCACTTAACAAATTTCTTGGGTCCAGTTTTCAAATAATTTGGTGACTAGAACTTTTCATAATACAGATCAGGCTTAATTCCTGGAACTTGCTTGCTGGAGACAGTTAAGATTTGGCTGCGGTAGAATGGCCATGCGACTTTCTTTATGGGTAGGGCATAGGCAGCTTTAACAACACTGAATCCCATGCTCTGGATCTTTGTTTCATTCTCAAGAGAGGCTACCTATAAACACATTCTGGCAGGGAGGCAAGAATGTTCCCTCCTTTAAACAATAGAAAGAAGGGACCTTAGATCAGCTTCAGGGTGGTATAAACAATATAAACCAGACAAACCAACTGATCTTGGAAACTAAGCAGGGTCAGCTCTGCCTAGTACTTGGATGGGAGACCACCCACAAATATCAGGTGCTGTATGCTACATTATAGAATATAGAGGAAGGAACTGGCAAACCACTTCTGAGTATTTCTTGCCTAAGAAAACCCTATGAAATTCATGGGGTGCCATAAACTGACAAGCAACTTGAAGGCACACATACACACAGCGAGAGAGAGAGACTCCCGTGGTATAAACTCTCATAAATAACAAGAAGTATTTTTTTCACCACTAAATGAAAAAGAAGGGAAATTACCACCACATTCTACCATGGCCAACATTATTGGGGAATGAGAGACAGTAGTGTTTCTCACAAGCAGAGACGTTAGTATTCACAATCAGAAAGTAAGGAACACCCAGTCCCACCTCAGAGACAGAGAGCAAGATCTAACAATGAAAATAAAGCAGCCTTAGTCTTTTTTGGTAAAAACATATGGCATAAGTTTACCTACAAATTCTAAGGCTTTTCTAATATCTCATATTGAGACACTTTGCAAATGTGTGCTCTTCAAACAAGAAGAAAAGAGAACTATGGACTGCAAACAGTTGTATGAACAAACTCAGATTAATTGCAGATTGATACAAGCAGGAAGAGAGTATGGCTGAGAGCAAGAAACAGGAAATGGCATGAATATATGCTGTGCCTAAACTCTTAGAACAACATGCAAACTAGAAACTATAGAGAACAGGCACACTAAGGTTGCATTTGCTACCCGTAACAAGCATAAGATGAGGTTTTCTGTAACGCAGTGGTTCCCAAACTTTGTTCCACCAGTGTTTTGGCCTTCCACTCCCAGAATTCCTGATTGGTTTGGGGAACTGAAAACCAAAAGACCTGGAGGATCACAGTTTGGGAAACACTGCTGTAAGATATATCCCCTCCTTTTCTTGAGAGAACGTGACTCCCAGTGATCTTTCACTCTGTGCAGTGATAGTGTTGTGATTCCACTTTACACTGCCCTGGCAACATCCCATGGAATTCTGGGATGTGAAGTTGAAGGGCATTAAGAATTTTTAGCCAGAGATCTCTAAGGCCTCACCAAACCATAAACCTCCAAATTCCACAGGATGCAGCCATGGCAGTGAAAGTGGAACAAGAGTGTAAGAATGAATGGGTCCCCACTTGCTGAGCAATTGTAACACAGACTAACCTCTTCAGGTAACAGTCACTGCAACCAATGCAGGAGAGGATCTATCATTAAAAGGTTCAATCTCTCCCTGGGGCTAGATGTTATAAGCAACTAGAAAGTATTTTTTAAAAAGCCATGGAGATGCTCCCATGAGAATCAGCAAAAAGTTACAGCACAGTAAAAATTGTTTTTATCTGAGTTAAAAGTCCTCAAATGTCAAAGTAATAAAATGACATTCTAAGACACTCACACTTCTGTAAGTTTCTGATGTCAGACCTTTCAGAGGCATATATGGGGAGGGATTGTCTTCAATCCTTCTACATCACCCCATTTCCACTTTCAATCTCCTTCTTTAACTAAGTCTCCTGTCTTTCAGAAAAGGGAATCTCAGAAATTGGTCCACTCATTTCCTTCTGCTGAAATTTTTGTCTTTCCCTCTGTGGTTAACCTCTATTATTTTAATGTTAGAGTTAGCAACCTGCATGACTGTAGTCACTAGTTGTTAATTTACATGTTACACTATAGCATTTAAGGCACAGTATATATTTATAACAACTTTCTGTTTGTTTGCTTTTACCATATCCTCTATCTTCCTGCATCACTTTAACCTGCAGCCATTTTCTCTTTCCTATCCCTCATTAGACAGAGGTAAGTAAGTGAACTGATATTGTACTTTTAAAATACTTATACCTAACTCATTATCAATCCATTTATCAATTTTTATCAGTCCTTTTGCAGTGCTGAAAGTCAGGGGCGGAATTGTTTGTGGAGTTCTGTATGTGGCATGGACACACTGCAAAACTGAGATGTTATCTGTACTGTGTGGAAATATACAATGCAAATAGTTATGCAGATAATAAAGGAAGCCTTGTTCCTACAATGCTAGACTTTAGCAAAGGAATAAATATTGATTGTAATTAGTCTTTAGACACTAGAACTCGCTGTAAATGTGTGAAATAGTAAAAGGAGATGGATTGTCTGGGCTAGCTACATTTTTTTATAGAATTCTCTTCCCAATCAGCACAAAAATCAGTCTTCTACCTAATTTTTAGCAATTCTCAGCACTCTGCCAATCCATCCCTTTCCTCATGCTTTAACCTGAATACAATTCATCACACCAAACTACCAAACTAGATGATATATTTTAGAAAAGGTACTCCTTCAAGTTATACAAGATGTCTACTATAGCGCCTTCTACTCTCACCTGTGTTAACTGTGCTTTGTTTTGTAATTAGCTATTGGATGGTAAACTCAAACTTAATTTAAAAGGAAGTATCTCCCACAGCTGAGGCCAAAATGTGTAAATTGCACAATAAGGTGTTAGGTACTGAGATAGGCAAAGTGGATTCTTCCATTCTCTTTCTTATAGCAGCCTTTCCAGTTTTGAATCTCCCATATGTTTAGCTTCAGCATTAAGGTCTCTCAAAATACACTGAGACAAAGCTTCTCACCAGGAAGGCAAACATATGCATTGATAAGTGGCCTGGTTCACCCACTGCCACCCAACGGCAGACATATCCACTAGCTTCTGTCTGCTGACATCGTCCTCAGGTTTCCATCTGCCAATTTCTACTGGCTTCCATCCATTAATATTCATTGGTTTATCATATTTATTCTGCATCTGGAAGCCAATTTGTGACAGCTTCTGAATACTTATCTTAGCCATGCTGCATCCGATTGCCAATTTACAACTGCCCATGGGCACAGATGTACATCAACAGTCACGGTGACAAATTTTCTGCCTCACATACATGCGTACTAACCCACCCCAGGTAGCATCTGCAAAGTGATGGCCACCCTTGCTAAAATCCACTCCATCTGGAATTCTTCCTTTCATATACATATCCCAACTTCAGTCCACAAATACCCATCAAGCTTCCATCAACTGGCTTCATAAGGCAAATCTATGTCATTTTAGATTCACAAGCAGCCATCAGCTTGTGTCATGTGGCATCCATTGGCTTTTGGAAGTTAACTCCACCAGATATCATCAGCCAACATCTACCACCTTCTGCCAAATCCAGGGATATCTCATGGCTTCAGACAGCTAAATTGTCTTCCACTTGTAGGCCTGCATACTTTTGCTAATAATCTTGCCTTCTGGTACCACCCACCACACTAACAGGTTTCACATTGTTGGATTTGCCTTCTTCCTTCTAGCAATTCACCTTGTCCATCTGACCTCTGTGCTGCTAAATGGTTGACTTAGGGAGCATTCACACTCCATTTTTTGTCACCATGCTGATGCATCTTGTGTTTATTGTTCCCATTTTGTTTTGTATTTGTGAATCTCTCCAAGTCTGAAAAATCTGTGGTAGAAACGAAGAGATTATAATGGCCATCAGCAGATGACTACTTGAATGAAATTCAGGAGCCTGGTGAAGCAGAGACACTGTTGAAGGAGGAGGGGAGAGCTTCGAGAGAACAGAGAACCGTGACTTTGAATGAGCAACCCAGATATCATGTAGAAAATCCTGAGGGCAACCCAAAAGCCAGTATCCCAGCAGAGACACCACAGGATGGTTGGGAGAACTGTGCCAAATGTAGAAAACATGGCTCCAAATGGCAGACATTGAGGAAGTGAAACACCAAAATGCTGATGCTGTAAAAATCAGCAATAAAAAGAGAGTTTGCACATCAACACCAGACTCCAGTGGAAAAGTGGAAAACAGTGATAAAGGAAAGGAAGACAGGCAAAGAAACAGGAAAAAGCATGTCTACAGTACTTGACCAGATGTATTGGCATCCCTGCACCAGCTGGACCATCATCAAATGTATCGGGGGGTGGGGGTGGGGGGCTGGATCAGATCCTTCATGGATACCAAGGGCCAATTGTACTTTTCATTCTCCTTGCCAATTATTATATTTTATATCTACTTGGGCTATGGGTACATTGAATGCAGACCTTCCTAACCTTTTGAAAATAATCTTTTCATGTGGTAATATGTTCTTTTGAGGAATAAAATTAGGGCGAGTCACATACACTTGAGAACGTGTATCCCTCAGTCCCTGAACCAGTTAGTCTTGTACTTGAATTCTCTCCCCTTAATCTTCCACAAATTCTTTGCTCATACTAAGAAATAAGCAGTGTTGAATCTGCTATGACTGTAGGCTTCAGCTAGACCTACCACCTCTATTTCCATATCAACAGGCCTGCTAGCTCTATCTTTGAGGGAGCTGTTTGACTCTTGGGTTAAAATCTTTGACACACAATAAACTAGTTTTCTATTTGATTTCCTTTTCGGTTAGCTTTCTCGGGACATCAAAATTAATAATGCCCTGGTTTTCTGCAAAAATAGCAGACTCCATATTCCAATTTTCCCTTAGGAAACTGTCTTTCCCTGGCAAGCCCCTGCTTTTGGTCCAGAGCCCCAATCCTCTCAGGCTGCCAGGTCATAGTCCTATTACTGACAGATGTTTTGTCATGAATACTTTACCAGTTTAGAACTGGTAAAGTTTTTCATCTCAGAATAGTGAGCATTCAGCCATTCTCTTAAGGCCACTAAAGGGTCAATGAAGCTGGCAGCTTGGAGTGCCCAGAGGCTGCTCCAGCCTCGATTGACCCCCCCAATCGATGCAGGACCATGGTCACTGGACACTGTGGTCCCGAATGGACCACCCTTCTGTTCAAAGAGATATTCACCACAATCTAGTTTCCAATTATTAAAAATCTAGTTCCAGTCTAATACTAGATACCCCAGACCTTTACCACAGGGACTGTTTTACTTCCACTACAGCTTTAATTTCCCAATCGTTCTTAACTGCCAAGTAATTCCCTACTATACCTCAGACTTTTACCTCAGGGATCCCTCTAAGTGACACAGACAAACACAATCTCAAATAAATCTCTGGATCCCTTCACTGAATCAGAGATTTTCCAGCTGGATCTCTAAATTCCCACTTGATTTTTGAGATCTCCACTGTATTTACAGCTCCTACTGCTATTGGCATCAAATTGGTAACTGTTGACACAGACAACTTCTTTTTGGTTTTTCCTCAGCCAAATAAATCTCCCTAATGGATCACTTAGTCCCTTCAGTGGATCATTCAGTCCCACTGCTTGGCACAAATTTGTCATGGGATCTACTTAAAGACCTATATTGCTTTTACCTTCCAGCCTCAGAAGGTTCTCTGTCACTTGCCCTGCTGTTACCACTCCTGATATCCCTGATCCACAGCTTCCATGTTTTTTCAACTTTACTGGGTGCTGTGCTTTTGTGAAATGATGTTTTTCTTAATTTCCTCTTTCTCCTTGCACTTATTCTCCAGCTTCATTTTTTGTAACCCCTAAGTTTTCTACAGACAGCCAGTGTGACAAGACCCCCTTTATGAAGTTACCTTTTACCTCCACCTTACAGAAGGCCCCTGTCATTGACACCGCCCTACTTTCACCTTTTAGTCGCTCTTTCTAAGAGTATAAGGGCTAGGGTCCCGAGTGTTTTTCTCTTATTAATTCAGTATATTAGGTAGCATGCTTGCCTTTGATGTAATGTCTAGAATTCATTCAAACAGAGACTTCTGTTAAAACAAATAAGCAGTAACTTTATTGGATAACATTCAGTAAGAATGTACAGTAGCTTAAGTAAAACAGTTCAGCTTAGGACCCTATCCCATGGGATAAAAAAAAACAGTGTATCTCTCTCAAATTGAATTCTAATTAGGAGGCAGCCGGGTCCAATCATATGTAAATCACCACCCAGATCCAGCCCAAATGGAAGCTTCCGAATGTAAAAAATGACCACCAAAGCATTTCTGGGGACACAGGCTGTATCTGGGCAGCGGGTTACATATGATAGAACCTGTCTGCTTCCCAAACTAGAATTACATTTGGCAGAGGTGAGCTGACTTTTTTACCCATGGGATAGGGTCCTTAGTGTGGTTACGTTAAGATAACAGTTGCAGGCTTTTCAGAGTTTCCTCTCTATTGTCTCAAGTATCCTTCCTCATCTAGTCAGAATCCTTATCTGACCATACTGAGACTCTTGTCTCTTCCCAGTTTCCCGACTGGCTTGTCAGAATACTCCTCTGCCTTTCCCTAGGCCTGTCAGATTCCCTAGGACTCTCACTCAAGAACCTCCCCTGAACTAAACTCAAAGTCACTTATCCCTGCTTTTATATCCCCTTCTTCCTTTGCAGCCCCTCCCTCACGGTCTGTTATGAAACCAAGTCTGCCCAGTGACTCTGTCACAGCCAGCATGGCAAAGTGGTTTGAGTGTTGGACTACAATTCTAGAGACCAGAGTCCGATTCGCAGCTTGGCCATGAAACCCACTGGGTGACCTTGAGCAAGCAACATGCCCTCATCCCCAGGGAAGGCAATGGCAAACCACCTTTGAACTAATCCTGCCCAGTAAATCCCATGATAGGGTCACCTTAGGGTCACCATAAGTCAGAAACAACTTGAAGATACACACACATATTTTCCACAGATAGATGCATGGCCTGGGACATGCTACTTCCCTCTCCTGGTGCTGCCATTGCTGCTACTCCTGCCCCTGCTACAGGCCTTTGGCTATTACTTTTTCTGAAGCCTCTTGTGATCCAGATGAGTCTTTGTGACACCATAAATCCATCATAGCCAATGGCTAAAGAGGAACTCCTTTTTATCCATTGGCTGTCATGGATCATTTGTGTCAGATATGAATGGCATAACAATATTAAACTGGCAGTTATCTGGATGGTTCTGGACCCAGTTCAATGTGCACTGTGTCTTGCATATCTCAGAGGTAACCTGCTCCCAAAATCACAGTCTTACAATGTGGCATTAGCTAAAAAAAAAAAAAAAGTTAATTGTTGGACTACAGCTCCCTGAACCCATGCTAGCTGAGGGATTTGGAAAGATATGATCCAATTTTTGTAAGCTCTGCAGGAAAGCAATCTGCCATGGACTGCATGCTGGCAGTGAACAGGAGCCAGAGTAAAAACATTGATGAAACAAAAGATGAGGGCCACCTTTTCCCTCTTTCTTTCTGCCTCATTTTTTTCTTGCTCTTTCCCTTCCTGAACTTTCCTTCTCTTCCCCCTCCCCCCCTCAGAAGAAATCACTCATGCCAGGGGTCTGAATGAATCACTTGCAAAGTGTTCCTTCTCCCAATTTTGGCTGCATCTACATTGCAGAATTAATGCAGTTTGACAATTTTTAAACTGCTATAGCTCAATGCTATGGAATTCTAGGATTTGTAGTTTTGTGAAATATTTAGCCTTTACTGGCAGAGAGCTGTGGTGCCACAACAAACTACAAATCCCATTATTCCATAGGATGGAGCCATGGAAGCTAAAGCAATATCAAACAGCATTAATTCTGCAGTGTGGCAGCAGCCTTCATCACTGTCCACATCAGCTCACCCTGCCCTGTTTTTCCTGTTCCTTACCAACTATCTGCACTAACTACTAATGTAAATATTTTGCTTCCATCACTTCATTTATTTCATCTTTCCTCCACTTCTTCCTCTGTTTTTCACTCTCTGGGCTCCTTCATAGAATCATAGAGTTGGAAGAGAGCACAAGGGCCATCCAGTCCAACCCCCTGCCATTCAGGAAATCTCAATCAAAGCATCCCTGACAGATGGCCATCCAGCCTCTGTTTAAAGACCTCCAGGGAATCCAACAGTTACATGAAAGATCATGGAGAAAATGTCATGGGAAATAGACAGCTAATATGAACTTTGCATCAAACCTGGACATGATGGAAGCAACAAGTTGATAAAACTGTTTGAACTCTGGAGACTTTTCTGGAATTTGGGGCACTGACATGTCAAACGCACACTGATTTGTTTGATTTGAAATTGTTTGATTTGAAATTCAGTTGCAGTCAACTAATATTGAGATCTGCATTATATTTCCTAATATGATTCAAGCCCTGCTCTCCCAGAAGTGTTGGTCTTCTAGTACAACAATCAAACCACTACATCACATTGGCTAACATGTAATCCTAAATTATTTGGAGCAAAAGGACTGGGACTTAGGGGCTATACAGATTGCCCCTAAGGGGCAGCATGCAGCTGCCCCTTTCCTGTTGAATTGGGGCCACGGCAACCTTACACTGTTGCCCCAATCCAGCTTCTGGAGAGCTCAAAAAGGAGCCACAAAAAGAGGCCCGGAACAGATGGGCCTTTAAGACACCCTCATCACGTGCGAAGTTTGCCTGGTTGGAGGAGTGCCCACATGCCCAGCAGCCCTCGCACATGATGAGGGCACCGCAGCTGTGGGGCATCCACCGCACGGGGCGCGTAACGGAGACGTTGCAGCTGCACCACTTCCAGATGGGGCGTTGCAGCTGCGACGCCACCATGATGTCTCTCGCACTTTGTGTCATCAGAGCGACGCCGCAAAGAGGAGCTGCTTCTGGGTGTTTCTTTTTTGCTCCACAGGAGCGCCACACAATTTGGTTGTTGTTTGTACCCCGCCAGAGTCTCTTTTTTGTGTCCTCCAAGGGGCAATAGGCATGGTACACAAGGCACTAAAGCGCCATGCTGGTGCCGTACCAGGGTTAAGGATACCCTAGTATGGCAAGGGAGTACCAATGGAGACAAAAATTTTATTTTTTTTTATTTTTTTTTTATCTTGCTTTCACTGCTTTTGTCCTCAGTTCCTCAATGGCCAAGAAGAGCGAGGCCTCTGTCTATATCAGCTGTCTATCAAAATCACTTTAAACACCACCCAAAGCAAAAATCTCAAACAAGTTGTAGATCCATGACTCTGAAAACATTCATTTTCATCACCTGGGTGACTTTCAGTATCTTTTCCTGATGAAGAAGCCAGTGAACTCTGAAAGGTGGCATAATGTATTTTGTACTTTTGGTTGACCTAATAAATGTATTACTGATATGTTTATTTTGCATTTTGTTGTATATTGCTTTGTGGACAGCATAGCTGCCTCTATATACCATCTTGAGGGAGAGAGAGGCCAGGCCTGGAAGACAAAGAGCCCTCCTCCAACCACCATCTTGAGGGGGAGAGAGGCCTTGCAATTTTTGTATTGTTTTGCAATTTTACTGTACACCACTATGATCGTTGCAGAATAGCGGTCTATAATTAAAATTATTATTATTATTATTATTATTATTATTATTATTATCTATAGCAAGTGGAACTATAGTTAGCACAATGACTATCGTTGTATTTGAGGTTAGAAGTGGTCATTGTAACTTGGTTCATGATAGAAAAAAACATCTATTGAAGTTCAGCTCATTCTATTATAATTTGGTAACACTGATTTTAGTGAAATGGCACACAAGCAGGATATCACAAATGAACCCCACCACATAGGAGTAGAGATTGGGGAAACTATCTTTGGGACAAACTGCAAGAATACAAGTCAACAATGGGAGATGCAAAGAGTAGTAACTTTTTCTACCTCTGCATGGGAAAATTTGTTCTTTTAGTGCAGTATATCATACAAATCCATTAATACAAAAAAATTCTACAGAACAACTTGTACGACAAAAAATATATCCTCTTCTCAAAATAATCCCATCCTGACGGGTAATTCAGTGATGGAGGTAACTGGGGATAGAAATAGATCAAGACGTGACAGACAGTAGGTATGACTCGGAAATGCTAAGAGTTCTTCACAGACCTGGAGGTTTGCGGTTGGCCTAGCCAGGTAAGAGATCTGTGTCTGCTTCAGATATTAGTTCTGTCCTGTTGCTGCCAAGCCAGACTGCATGTATCTCTCCTCCTCAGTTAGCTGCTCCTTTGAAGTGCTAAAAATAATACTGGGTTTTCTTCCAATCAGTAATTTTGTGCTGTCTTGATTCCAATTCAAACTGGAAAGAGAGGGTCATTTCCTCCTCTGTTTTTTTGCTAGCAATCCACCAGTGAGTGAGATCTGAAACAAGATTTATGGGAGGGTTTCAATCCCTCCCTCTTTTCGCTCTCCTCTTCCTCCTTGCTCCCTAGGTATTCAAAGTGCACCAGCCTTCTTGTTATAAAACTCTCTAGAGTGTGGCATTTCTCAGTTTACTGAAATCAGTCCTTCTACCCTCTGAAGCACTGCTTCTCCATCACATATGGGAGATTACCGCACTGGGTTCTGAGAACAGTTCTCATCACGTGATGAGAACGGAACGCATTTGAGTATACACGCACGTATGTGTTCCAATCGGGTTCTCCGAACGGTTAAAGTGGTTCCAAATGTGTTCCAGGAGGGAACACGATTGAATGTGTTCTGAATGTGTTTCCCAGAGAGCTGAAACGTGGAGAAGGTTCCAACAAGAAGTGTGTGCGGTATTCTTATCCGTTCTCAAATCCGTTCCCTCATGCCTCCGTCTCCTGATTGGCTGAAAGAATGACAGGCAGGGAGGGAGGCAGCAGGCGGAGCGACTGCAGTGAGGGAAGGTGTGTGTGTGTGTGTGAAAGAGAGAGGGAGAGAGGGGGAAAGCAGGAGGGAGGGATAAGGGAGAAAAAAGCCGGAGGAAAGGAGGGACAAGCAGAAAAAGAAAGCAGGGAAAAGAGAGGGAAAGAAGAGACCAGAGCAGAGGCAAGAGGAGAGGGTCTGGCTGCTTCTCCGGGGTCTCTAGTGTCATGTCCAGTGGGGCTCCTGTGCTGTCACAATGCAGGAGGCAGGATGCCCAGGACCTTCTCCTCCTTCCCTCCGGAAGGAACCCACAAAAGCTCCTCTGTTTGGAGCACCACAGAAAAGCAAGCAACAATCACCAGCATTCCATAGCAAGAGCCAGACAGAGTTAAGCGGGGAGGGAGCTCACAAACCTGAAGGCACACATACATGACCACACACACGGAGGAAATGGGATGACAGCAGAAGACTCTTTTTTCAACCGGTTTAAAGAGCTGCAATGGCTGCCGGGGCTCTGCCCTTGGCCCAGTCCCCTCCCTTTCCCCTCCGCTTGAAGGGACATCCGTGGAGTACCCTTAAAGCCCAGGCTGACCAAGGAGGGGACTTGTGCCCTTGGCCCATCAAGTTACATAGGTTTTATCCTATTTCTTCAACATATGCCAGCATATGAAGCCCCAGCGTTTATAGGGGCTTGCCTTCCTTCCCTCCCAAGAGAATCCTCGGAGGAAAGACTTCTCAGTGAGGCTGAGAAGCACCTCCCGGCCAGAGTCCCTAGGCTTGAAAATCCCCCACCTCCCTTTCCCCATAGAAATCAATCCAAAAACTGAGTTTAAAGGCGAGGAGAGCCCCTTTGGGTCGCATCTGGGAGAGATTTTAAACTCGTTTTTGGATTGATTCCTGGGGAAAGAGGGGAGGGAGGAGAGGCAGACAACCCCATAGCAAGCAAGTTCCTCCTCGCTGAAGACCCATAGGGCTCCTGCTCTTTTAAAACTCCGTTTTGGATTGATTATGGGGAAGGGAGGTGAGGGATTTCAGTAAGCCGAGGGACTCAGGAGAGGCGAGCTCCATGGCCCAAGCCTCCCTTTTCCCTCTTTCCTGGGAGCAGCCCCTCTCCCGAGCCGTCCAACCATTGAGTGGCGACGTCATCAGAACACAGCCCACAAAACTTAATACAGCAAACCGTTCTGAGAACGGTTTCAAGAAAAAGGAATTGCAGTGCGGTAAACTGCCGTTCTGATCACGTTCTGATCACGTTTTGATTTCTAATGCGGTAATATCCGTTCCAGGAACGTTCTCATCACGTGATGATATGGAATGTTCTCAGAACGCAGTGCGGTAATCTCCATGGATTCTATCAGCTGTCCTTGTTCTTCCTATCTAGCACCAGCAAAATTGGGCTTAACTGCAATATGCAGTGCAGAGAAAAATAGCCTCCCTTCTGTTTGTAGCTTGGTTCTTCAACATTCATGTTGTGCAGCAGCTAATTAACTGCTGGTTATTTGCTCTCCATTTGTTTTTCCAATTATCCAAGCTCAAGGAAGCAAGGCAAAGGCATGTGATCAAATCTGCTGACAGGCAGGTCCTCAGACTTATGAAACCCTTTCCTCCACCTGAGATGAATATGTTTGTTTTCCACTCCTTGTGGCCATATCTCCTTTTTACTGAGTACCCAGAGTATAATGTGAAAGGGATATTTCTGAGGTGAATATCAGAAAATCCCTGTGAAGAATTAACTAACATTTTATGAACCCATTTTATGACTTCATATTCTGGCTGACTGAAAGCTGATCAAAAAGTTATGATAGGGCTGGATCTCTCATTAGGCAAAAGGAGACAGTTGCTTCAAGAAGCAAAAACTGAGAGGCATCGGAGCTTTGTTCTAACTTGTTTCCCTGAGCACCAGCCATTCTTCTCCATTGTAGACATCTCACCCAGCCTGTTCTACAGCTTCTAGCCCCTTGCTGCTTCAAGTGCAGTGGACGATAAATGTCCATTAATCATGGACAATACTGGGCTAGACTGGCCCACAACCTGTTGGCCTTCCATCGGCAAGTAAAATATTTTTATTCCAGCAAGCTTTTTAAAAGCATGCAGGCCTGGTTTTATGGGGGGGGGGGGGGGGGGAGGTTGGTTTAGATTATTCTTCACCTTTGTATGTTTTAAATTCTGTATGTTTAAAATTTTAACTTTTTACTGTTTTAATTAGGCTATTTTAATTGTTTTTAAAAATGTTGTTTTAATGTGCTGTTATATTGTGAGCTACCTTGGGTCTCTTTGTGGGAGAAAGACAGGATAAAAATAAAATAATAAATTAATAAATACTGCACAACACTGTCATAGCACTATTATTCCGCTTTTACTGCTATGGCCTCCTGTGGCATACTGGGATTTCTACTTTAGTGAGGCCTAAGAGCTCTTTGGTTGAGAATGCTAGCCCCTCCCTAAACTCCAAAGCCCAGGATTCCACAGGAGACAGCCATAACAATAAAAGTGGAATAATAGCATTATAGTATTGTAGAGCAGTATTGTCCTTAAAATAAGATTGATCAAACAGTCTAATGAAGAATTAACTGCCAGTTCTGTATTTGGAACAAGAAGGGATTGCAGAAAGTGAAAAGGATGGAAGGAGAAGTCATTTAGAAGAATTGGTGGGAACAGAGGAGAGGAAGAGAGAGATTCAGGATGGAGTGAGAAGATGAGTGTAGCGAGGAACTGGAGGCGGGGAGAAGACAGAAGGAGAAAGAGAATAAAAGAAAAGAGAGAAAGGAAGAAGACAATTAGGAGCTTATCACTCAGCATTTTGAACCGGCTCCAGCCTCTTCGGATGGAGTTGGGACATGGGATGGAGCTTGGGAGTATTGCACACTAAATCACTGCTGAACCTCCAGCCACCATCAGCCCAGATTCCATCCAGGTCCCAGCTGCACTCTACCAGCACTTTTTAGAAGCCAGAAAGCTTTCCGACTTCTAAAAAGTGCTGGCGGAGTGCAGCTGGAAACCAGGCTGATGGCAGCCGGTGATTTGGCAGTGATTTAATTTGCCATAATCCCCGCTTCCATCTCGCATCCTGGCTCCAGCCCGAGAGGCTGGAGCTGGTTTAAAATGCTGAGCAAAAAGCTCCTCTGGCCCCATTCCCACTGGGCAAAAAAAGTGGCTTATTTCGCTGCAATTCTGACTCAAATTCTGACTTGAATCTGACCCATCGGTCCCATTAAAAACGGGTGCAAACAGACCCAGGTTTTTTTACCCCTGTTTTTGTTCCCATTGGTTTTATCCCTGTGATATTTTGAAGCGAGTTATTTTGCTCCCTGTTCCCATTGCCCTTCCGGAACCTCTTTTTTAAAAAAAATCAGCTGTCAATCAAGTGCTTAAGCGCTTGACGTCACAGCCAATCAGTCGCTTAGGTGCTTTTCCCCTCCGGGAAAGGAAGAATAATCCATCTGGGAAAGAGAGAAGGAGCCTCTATTCGCCCTAAACCCCTTTGTGTCCAGGCTCTTCTGTGTGTCTCCCCAGACTGCCTCTGGGAAAGAGAGAAGAGGAGCCTCTATTTGCCCCAAACCCCTTTGCATCCAGGCTCTTCTGTTTCTCCCCATGCTCCCTCTGGGATAGAGAAAAGAGGAGCCATTTGCTCCAAATCCCTTTGCCTGCCCCCATTGCTCCCTGGGCAGTCTGGGGGGCGATCAAGCAGGCATGTACTGCAAAGTCCATCTGCTGCTCAGGCGCTCAGGCAGAGGCAAAAAAGAAAAAAGAAAAAAGAATAGTTTAAAATGGTGTTCAATGGCTCTCCTCACACATTGGTCTATGAATGTGGAGCAGAGGGGAAGTTGCAGGGGGAGTAATGTGTTTAATGCATTTGGAGCTCAATGTAGCGTGATCGCCTTACCCTGCTTCCCTATCCACTGGGGGAAAGGCTATGCGAACGGAAGAAAATGGTGCCAGCGATGCAGAAAGAAAACACAGAGGGTGACACCCCCTTGAGCACTTCTCCTCCCATCTCCAGGTTCCCAATCAGACACACTTTCATTCCCATTCATTTGCCCCGAATCAGACTAGGGAGGCACAGGAAAACTCGCTAAAAAGCCACTGTTTTTTTAAATCGGTTTATCGACCTATAATTCGGGTTTTTCGGGATAATTTGATTCAGATTCAAATTTCAATGGGAACGATATCGGAGCAACATGGGTCGAATGCACACTCAAATGGAAACGATGCACCCATGATTCACGTCCTGATCCAGGTTATAGACCAGTGGGAATGGAGCCTTAGTCAGGGATTGTGAAAGGGAGAGCTAAAGAGGATGAGAAAGAAAAGGAAAATCAGTAATTAAAAGAGCAAGGAATCAAGTACCTAAGCAAAGTTGAAGTAGAAAGACCTTTATACCAGCCTTTGTTCTCACAGTGATGCAACCCCTGTAAGCCCTGGACCAAGAAAGAAAATTGCACTGTGGCTTTAACCATTTTGAATGTGATGAGGAAGGTGAGAAGAAAAATTGGAAAGTAAACAATAAGATAGAAGAAAAATACAATGCAGCAATGCTGTACTATTATATTGGGTGATACCAAATACTGTATTCTAAGGCAGCTAATGCTGACACAGCTCAGTATTTTTCTGTGCTGACTACTCCTTCCCCCACACAGTGGTCCTTGGTAAGATTTGTTCAGTGGAGGTTTGTCATTGCCTACCCTTGAGGCTTAGAGGGCATGACTTGCCCAAGATCACCCAGTGGGTTTTGTGGGAATCAAACCCTGGTCTTGAAAGTTGTAATCCAACACTAAAAACACTGGCTGCCTGGTTTCTAAGATGTTGGGGGCAGGGGGAGGCACTCTCAGTGGTTGCACTGGTGAATCAACCATAAACATGAATTCCAATATTTACCATGTTGCAAGTCCAGCTTACGACATCATAAACAGTGAACTTGGTGCCAGCTTCCCATCATGAATGGGTCCAATCCCCTGCCCTGTTCCAGTCAGTTTAGTACACAGCCTGAGAGGGAGATGGGATGGCAACCTTGTTTCATTACTTAAAGTGGATGGTGAGGTTGCCATGGCAGCAAGTGATGTTTCCTAGCAGCTTAAGAGGGCTGCAGCCTTTCCTTGTAAAGTCAGCTCTGGCAACAAAAAAGTCAAAATAATCGTGAAAATAAAGGAAACTAAATGCTAGGGAAACCAAAACAGCATTAACCATAACGTGGTCTGGTTAGTATTTGCAAGAGAGGTGGAATACCAGTAAGAAAGGAAAGAATATCCAAACATATTTGAAAAATTGTTGAAAAACATGTTGTTGTTTTTTAGTGTTGAGAAATCTTGGACTAATGTAAATCTACATAGTTAGAGAATTATTCTGCACAACATTTGCATGTGGTTGTCTAGCCTTTTCTGTCATAGTGCTCTAGGGCCACAACAAACTATATATCTGATGATAGGAAAAGGAACATCTCTTGAATTTATCTCTGTTGTCCTGTTGGACAAGTACACTGGTACACAAACAGCAGACCTAAACATATAAGATTTTTTCTTTTCCTTGACAGAGGTGCTGTGCCAGCCATATGTTCAACAGTTCCAATCGTGAAGGAAAAATTATTCCTGACGCCTGACAAAGTTTCTGTAATCTAACCTGAAGGGGTGAGGAGTGAAAGAATGGTGGTTAGAGCTATACTAAAATACAATCATAATTTATTGATAAAAACAACACAAAATCAAATAAGGTTAGACAAAATATGTGTACTAAATAATATCTGTAAATGCAGTCACTGCAAACAGGATTACAAAACATATCAAACAATGTTTCAACTGAATTCTTAGTAACTAGTGTAAAAGGTCCAGTCTACAACTATGCTGCTTTTCACTGTGTTCAGAGCAGACTGTTTTAAACTGTGTCTATAGAAAAGAAAGTGTATTCTTGTTTTTAGTGTCTCTTCAAAAAAATTCTCACACCTTTTGTTTTGAGACAAAACACATCTTGCCCAAGAAATGTTCCCATTTGCAAATCTTGCTGTTCATTTTTGAGAATTAAAATGCAAAAATCATGGACACATCTGTATCATATGTATGACTATAAACGCATGCATTGAAAAATATCTACAGCAACCACAAAAATGTGTACAAAAATGCAGCCATTCAAATGCATACAAAACTGCATGCAGTTTTTCAGTACACAAATATAGACAAATTTGATTGTAAGAGGGGGGAACAGCTTTAAAGCAGGGATGGGAGCAGAGTGAAGATGGGAATTTGGAGAAACCCAACAAAATTGGGGCTGAGGACATTATCATACAATCCCTGTTCTCAGTTCAGTTGCACTTGTTAAAGAAAACATAAGCACACCAGTTTGTGAGCTGCCATTATTGCACATCTTGTCAATTGTGTGACGGGCGTTATTTCTGCCATTCTGCTCTCTTCTAGACTCCCCCTTATCATATCCTCCTTGCCCAATGTGCTACCAGCATGTCTTTAACTTTATAACACAATTTTCTGGAATTCTGCTAATGCAATTTAAGGTGTTGTTTTTTTAAAGAAAACAAACAGAAAAAATAAATTAATGATCTCTGGCTGCTTGGGAATAATGAGGAGAACAGACGAAAAGGATGAGACATTGACATCATCTGACTGCCAATATTTCAACTGCTGCAGCAGCAATGTTTCACACATGAGAATTAATGAGACTACCATGGAACTGGGAGCTTATTGATGGGGTTTTCCCATCAGTGAAAAGGATGCCCTAACCATGGTTGGGAGACACAGCAGCTATGGTTTTCAGGGGCACCATTTAATAAACAGCACCAAAGGTCCTATCTCCAAATACTTGCCTCACCAACCTTCAGAAATCAGCATATTTAGGAAACACAGCACAAATAAATTTGTTCCAACACAGAGAAAAGCTATCAAGAAAGAGAATTGCATGTAATTCAGGTTATAAAGAGGCACAATATTAATGTTCAGATTTTTAGCACATTCTTCTTCAAATTAATCTTTAAAATGACCTGTTTGGAAAGCTCCACAAGGCAAGCCTAAGTGGGTCTACTCAGAACAAAGTGCTATTGAGTTCAATGGACCTTGCTCTCAAGTAGGTGTACACAGGATTGCAAACCCTTTGCCCTAAACAAAATACGTCATAACTGTCCTCTTTTTAGTTATATTTTAAAGGAAACATATAATAAGCATCCAGAGAGATATAATCCCTGGAATTCACTACCTACCAAAGCCCTATCAGTACCAGAGATCAGGAAAGTCCTCAAACCCTACTTGTTCTGAGTCTTTTCCTGGGCCTTCTCCTGATTTGGGTTTTGTAGGACTCATATCTCTAACCAATTACTGAGGTTGTTGTTTTGGGAAACTGTGGCTGGGTATAGGAGGAAAGGAGGAGGAGCAAGATCTGAGAAGACAGTATGTTTTTGGTTGCTGACAAATGGGATGAAGTCTTTTGTAATGGGTGAATTGTTTGGACTCTAAGGGGCTGAACAGACCACCTTTTAGCACTGGATCAGGGCCACAGCAACTACATGCCGCAGCCCTGATATGGCCTTTCCCCAACCCAAAAAGGAGCGGCAAAAAGTGGCTCCTTTTTGCACCATGGAAAGAGTGCTATAGCCACCAGGCGCCACGGCTTTTTGGTGCTCCTTTGGTGCTGCGTCATCTGGATGCAGCACCACAGGAGTGCTGTGATGCCACCCGCCATGGGATGGGGCATGTGGCATCATGCCACCATGGGGGTGGAGTCAGGGTGTGCATTGTGCAGACACCATGCCCCCACTCCACCCTGATGCCAACCTTTGATGCTGGCCTATCGAGGCTCTAAGTATACAGATAACTGAATTATATACTGTGATCAGTTATGCTTGCTGAATGAAGATGTTCTGAATCTGCTGAAAGCTTGTTTCTGAAGTGGCACTAGCATGAACATTACAATGGGAAATGTTGGGGGTTAGCAGCACCATCTGGTTTCTTGTCCCACAACCCTTAGAGTAGTGTACCACACACCCTGGACAGCTGTCACAATGCCACGAGGAATGCCACCCCATCACTAGTAGTGAAATAACATCTAATTGCCAGTCCAGTTCATCTCAGCATATGAAATAGGGTGAATCGGCACCATCTTGCCCTTTCCATCAAACAGTAAAATGTCTAGTACCAGCCTTGATAAACTCTGCATTCTTTTTCCAGTGTTTCATTGCTACAGGTCAGTCCCTCTCCCCTAAAAAAAATTGTTAAGAAAGTGATATATTGATCTTTGTGTCATTCTTGATGAAGCAAAATTCAACCTGTCAAGAGGGACATGGTAGCATTCAGACTGCCAAAAGGAACCAGCATCTATGTCCATGAGCTATAACAATAGCATCAGCTGCTGTGAGGCTCAGCAAACCTTTTTGCTTTCATCATTCCTGATTAGTTTCCACACTGTCTGCTTTTCAGGGGAGAGCTGGAGATGCCATTCTGTATCCCCTGGCAAAGCATGTTATCTTGTCTCAAGTTCTCCCTCTGGAGCTGCTGTACCACAAAAAAGCTGGCACTAACAAATCATCAGCTACACCAAAGCTGTTTATGCCTCACAGAGCCTGAAACCCTGTGCTCTCTTACCAGCAAAAAGGCAAAAATAACATCGACCCACTCCCGGCAACACCATGGCATCTCACATCCTTTGCCTATTATGTCGACATTCTAAACTGAACAATATTCATTCTTATTTAACAGGGTAAGACTATGCCCAGCAAGGCAGTGAAGGGATACAATAAATAGAAAGCCTATGTAAAAATCATTTGAAGAAAAAGATTTATTAAAAAGGTGAGAGAGTACCTGTCAGTGAAGTTCAAATTTTGAACAGAAATACATTTAAAAAAAAAAACACTGTAAAAATGGGTCAGTCCATAATGTATCAAGAATGTACCTAAGACCAGTTTAAGAATGAGGCTGTTAGTAAAAACAGGATTGGATCCAGACCTAGTCAGATTAGACATATTAACTCAATGAGACTTTGCTGGTCATTATTAACAAAGAACCCATGGATTTCCATGTGGCTACTCTAGATTGGACTAAGAGTCCAATCTAACTTTAAAATCTACTCATTCCCATTTCTACATTTCTGTTTTTCTGGCAGGGATGTTTCATGAGAATAAGTGTTCATTTCATATTAATAAGATAGCCAGCATGGCATATTGGTTTGAATGTTGGACTATGCATGGTTCGATTCCCAGCTCGGCCATGAAACCCACTTGGAGACCTTGGGCAAGTCCTATTCTCTGAGCCTCAGGGAAAGGCAATGGCAAACCTTTCAGTCTTTCTAACCTGAGGTCTGCTACACGATTGCTGCTTTTCCCTCCAACATTGTTTATTTAATGTTACACTTCAAATTGCATCTCACATGTGGCAGGTCAGACATAGGAGTCAAGCAGGAGGAAGGGAAAAATTGGCTACTTTTATATAAGGGGTTTGAAAACACCCTCATGAGACACAAAGGTGTTTTACATGGACTTTATATGGACTTTAGGTCCCTCTAGTGGTTTGATACAACTAGAAGTGAACAGTGGCATAAAAGACAATACATTACAAACAGAACATGGTAAACCAGCTTTTTGGATTAAAACTCCTATGCTGTCTGAGGGATTCTGGGTTTTATAGTCTAAAAGCTCTGGTCACAATGTTGTTGGCCAATGTAACTATGCCAACATAAGTGGTGGTGCTGGCATAAGTGTTTGGCTGCTGGCATAGGTGTTTGGCTCAATGGCAGAGATAAAACTAGTGCAGGTGCCATGGCAATGAAGGATACAGCAGAGGAAGCTCTGTCAAGAGGAAAAGTTGCTCTGCTTGCAGTTTGAAACTGGTAGCTTTCTATGGTGATGGAGAGAGAGCTTTGTCTTCCATTTTCCTGTTGCCATGGCACACTGCTCCAAAATGTATCCTATAATGCCATAATAGAATGTTTGATGAGGCACTAGAGTTCTCTCACAGAGAATTTTAAGTACGCCCCCTAAACTGCAGATCCCAGAATTCTATAGGATGTTGTCATGACAGTTAAAGGAGAATCATAAGATTTTAATAGTGTGGTGTGAAAGGATTATTTGACTCTGTAAAACTCAGAGGATTTCTGCCTCTTATTACAAAACCTATGCAGAGGTTGAGTGTATTTTATAGTGAAAATACCTGAGCTCTTGTTTTGTGAATGGTCATTGTCAAGCAATTCTCAATGTCTTACCTTCTCCATTTAAATTCCCTCTGACCTCGCATATTTACAACCTTTTCTTCCTATCCTACCTCCCTTTATGTACAGGAATATATTCCTGCATGGTTAGGATGATACTTGACGCATCTGGGTCCATGAAGATCTAAGGCTTCATAACATAATTGTGAGCTGATAAAATGCCAAAAGATTCTGTTTTGCTGCTGCAACTAATTAACATGACTGCCACCTGAAAACTACTTATTTGTGCCCCTCTGCTCTTAAGATTTCCAATATTTTCCTTTTTTCAGCCCAAATTTCAGAAAGAAAGGACAAAATGGCAATGTGTACAATTCCAGTGGGAACTGGAGAGACTACTTCATCTCTCTCCTAACAGGTATATGGCTTGAATTCAGGTAGCACTGCTAGCAGTTTTGTTCATGGTACTTTTTCTCTGTGTGTAAACTGAATGACTACTATTAATCAAACCGATTCCCTTTGGGTGGTTGCTTGTCTTCACTCCTCTGGTTTTTCTGGGTCTGGCAGCCCTTCTATCTCTGAGCTGAAATAATCGTTAGCCTGTAGAGCCCAGTCTAGGTGCTTCAATTCATCTTCCAAGAAGTGGGGTTCACAGATCCATTTTGCCCGGTCTACCAGTGTGTTTATTGTGCTTCTTTTTTGTCCTGGCTGATGGTTAGAGTTCTTATACAGGTATCAGTCTGTGTGTGTAGGTTTTCTGTATACTGTGTAGCCCAAACATTGGTTTGGTTTGAGGATGACTAGGACATCCAAGAATGGCAGTGTTCCTTCCTTTTCTTTTTCCATTGTGAATTGGATGTTAGGGTGGATGTTGTTCAGATGGTTCAAGAACACGGCCAGATCTTTTTCTCCATGGCTCCAAATGGTGAAAGTGTCATCCACATATCGGAACCATGTTATGGGCATTTTGGGGCTGTTTCCAGGGCTTGGTTTTCAAAGTGTTCCATATAAAAGTTTGCTATTACAGGATTCAGAGGGCTTCCCATAGCTACCCCTCTGTGTTCATAGAATCCATTGTCCCGTTGGAAATAGATTTTGGTGAAGCAATGTTTGAATAGGGCTGTAATGTCTTCTGGAAAAATTTGTCAGATGTATGCCATGGTTTCCATTTTGGGGACTTTGGCAAAGAGGGAGACCACATCAAAGCTGATTAGTATGTCTCCAGGTTTAAGTTCGAGGTTGTTGATTTTTCCTTTGAAGTGAGCCGAGTGCTCGATGTAGTGGGGGTTTGCCCTATATGGGTTTGTAATTGTGTGGCCAGAAACTTGGCATATGGGGGGGGGATCCAATGGCACTCACTATGGGTTGGAGTGGAATGGAATCCTTGTGGATCTTGGGAAGTCCATACAGTCTTGCTGGAAGAGCCTCAGATTTGCACAACTTTTGTCTTGTGGTTGGCTGAATTGAGGAGTTTTTTATCAGGGTGTCCGTTTTCCTGGTGATTTTGTTGGTGGGGTCTTGTTTCAGTTTTTTTGTATATTGCAGGATCCAGGAGTTCCTTGATTTTTGTTTGTATTGTATTGTTTGTATTGCATTGTATTTCTATTTCTACTGTGGCATGGCCTTTATCTGCTGGGAGAATTATGATTTCTGGGTCCGAATTGAGGTCCTTGATGGCCTTTTTTCTTTTTTGGTTATGTTGCTGGGAAGTGGTTTTGCCTTGTGCATAAATCCTTGCTTTTTCTCCTCTTATCTCTTCCACTTCCTCCTCTGGGAGAGGGCAAAGGGCAGATTCAATCTGGGCAATGATATCTTCAACAGGGATTCTGGTGGTGGTTACTGCAAAGTTGCCTTCGTTGGCCAGGATGATTTTTTCCTCTTTCAAAAGTTGCTGCTGTGTGAAATTAATGATGGTCCAGTGTGGGTTTCAACTGGTGCTTGTGACATTTGTTGAATTTTTGTTTTTGTCTTTCAGTGTGGTCTGCCATATCCTTTTCCATTTTCCTGTAGGTGAGGCTGTCAATGCCTGATGGTTGTTTGGATTACTCAAAAGATACACAAGTATCCTTTGCTCACCAATGTGGGTATGCTTACTCCATGTTATGTTTGGGGTCTCCATATTTTCATATCTGGAGCCAGGCGTTTTCTTAAGAGGTCTTAAGAAAATGGCCTTTGGAACACCAAGTGAATTTCCCATGGGAAGGAGACATAAACCTGAAGACATATGAAGGACTCTGGTAATACCAAGTTAAAAGCTCAGTGGGTTTGCTGATCACTCCATCCTCCCTCCCACCAGCTCTCCACACACTAGAAACAAAAGGTGAAGGCAGTAAGCTAACATGTCCTACCTGCTGTGTTCCCAGGCAGCTTCCCTATCCATCTATCCCAGGGTTGTCCTAAATCAAAGCACTGTTTTTGTCATTCTGAAGTAAAAGCAATCAATTGTCCCTGAATCCTTTTTGTTTTGTTTTGTTTTTTGTTTTTGTTTTTTTGCTTCCCTGGGAAGCCATAAGGTCTGTGTTACACTGCAAGATAGAAACTAACACCTCTTAAAGCTAGGTTCACAAATATAAATATCAGTCCCAAGCCTAGCCTCCTTGCACACAGTTGGCCCCCACTCTGTGCGCACAGATATTCTTCTGCTCACTGTGCCACTTTCAGGCCCTGTCTGAGCCACATCCTGCTTTCTATAGTCTCTTCTCCAGGATAGGTAAATATTACCCCCTCTACACCCCTAAAAACTGGATAAGTTTGAGCTTGTGAATACCAATGACGTGGACAAGATCCTTGGAAATGTGAAGAAGACGACATGTCCCCTCGATCCCTGCCCATCATGGCTGGCCGTCCAGAGGGGTGATGCCTTGATGGCATTTCTTAGAGATGTAATCAATGCATCCCTTAGGGAAGGCTGTGTTCCAACTTGCTTTAAAAAAGCGGTTGTTAGACCGCTCCTGAAAAAACCTTCCCTGGACCCCCTGGATATGAAGAACTACAGGCCTGTATCCCATCTTCCATTTTTGAGCAAGGTGATCGAGAGGGCTGTCGCCCTTCAACTCCAAGTCATCTTGGATGAAACCGATTATCTAGACCCATTTCAAACCGGCTTCAGGACAGGATATGGGGTGGAGACTGCCATGGTTGCTCTGGCTGATGATCTTCGTCTAGGCATTGACAGAGGAAACGTGACCCTGTTGGTGCTTCTAGACCTCTCAGCAGCCTTCAATACAATAGATCACGACATCCTCTTGGAATGTCTGGGAGAGTTAGGAATCAGTGGCACTGCACTCCAGTGGTTCCGGTCCTTCCTCTCAGGTAGATTCCAGAGGGTGATGCTTGGGGACAGTCGCTCCTCAAAAACGGAGCTTAAATATGGTGTCCCTCAAGGCGCCATACTGTTCCCGATGCTATTCAACATTTATATGAAGCCGCTGGGAGAAATCATTCACAGACATGGGGCAGGGTGTTATAAGTGCGCTGATGACACCCAAATATATTTCTCCATGTCCCGATCAGCAGCTATGACAACAGATGGCATTTCTCCCCTCAATCAGTGTCTTGAAGTGGTAATGGGCTGGATGAGGAAAACCAAACTCAGGCTGAATCCAGACAAAATGGAGGTACTTACAGTAGGGGACCCCAAACCAGGTATAGGGTTGCAACCTCCAGTCCTAGATGGGGTCACGCTCTCTATAGAGAACTGTGTTTGCAGTCTGGGGGTGCTCCTAGATCCGTCGCTTCACATGAGAAATCAGGTGAATGCGACGCTCAGGAGCACCTGTTATCAGCTTCGGCTGATACGCCAGCTGCACCCTTTCCTGGAAGCAAAGGACCTAGAAACTGTTGTATATTCACTGGTAACTTCACAACTTGATTTCTGTAATGCACTCTACATGGGGCTATCCTTGTGCCTAGTCCAGAAACTTCAACTAGTGCAAAATATGGCAGCCAGGCTGGTCGCCAGAAAAACTAGGAGTGACTGAATAACACCCATCCTAAAATCTCTTCACTGGCTGCCTATTAGTTTCCGGGCACAGTCCAAGGTGTTGGTTATAACCTTTAAAGCCCTACATGGCTTGGGCCCAACCTATTTGACGGATCGCCTGCTCCCATATAATCCACCTCACACCCTCAGGTCCTCTGTGAGGAATCTATCGCAGCCTTCAAGAACCAGACTAACTGCTACCTCCCAAACGGCCTTCTCTGCAATTGCTCCCAAATTATGGAACGGCCTGCCGGACAAGATCTGTCAAATTGCCAGCTTAGACAGCTTTAAAAAAAGCTGTCAAGACGGATCTCTTCCAGCAGACCTTTCCTGAATAAAAGTGCCCGGCCACAGAATGACTGCCCCTCACATCATGTTATTAGCCCACTGCTCTGTCCTCTTATTCAATATATTCAATATATATTTAATTCTGTTTTAATAGATACAGTGGTACCCCGGGATACGAATGCGCCGCCTTACGAAATTTCCGGGTTACGAAAAAAATCCATTCAAAAAAACTGTTCCGGCTTACGAACGTTTTTTCGGGTTACGAAAAATTTTTTGGTGCTTTTCGGCGCTATTTCACACGAAATCGCGGCTTTTCCCCATTAGCGCTTATGGGTTTTCGGCTTGTGAAGGCTTTTCGGGTTACGAAAGCGGCGGCGGAATGAATTAATTTCGTAACCCAAGGTACCACTGTATTTTAATTGTAACATGTTTAACCCTGTTTTAAGGGGGGGGGGAATTTGGGACACAACATTGTAAATGTGGGTTTTAATGTGTTGTGAGCTGCTTTGATTGTCTCGTCACCGAAAAGTGGGATACAAAAAAAGTTTTGTTATTATTTATTTATTAAAAACTCCAATTTCCATACTCCTACTTTAGGCAGCTCTGAATGGTGTGTCTGTTTGCTATTGTGTTTTATTGCACTCTTGCATATTTATAAATAAAAATCCTCTTATTCACTCAAACTTAAAGTCCTCCTAGTTAGTGCTGATATACAAAGGTGGAAACAATCCTCAAGTTACCCAGCCTCTAACATGCTTCTTTCAGCTATGCAAATTCCCCCTGCATTTAAAAGAGAAGCTGACACATCTGGTGGGGACTCCTCAACCCCCCACCTTTTGGGGTAACACTAGCCAGTATATTTCGAGGGGCCAAGGGCTTTTTTTAGGACATGACATACAGTATTTCAAGCATTCTTGTGAAAGATTTATTGCCGACCTTGTCTTGAAACCTTCAAGGCATTACAAACTGTCTGTCAAATCTAAGATATCTTTCAGATTTAACATACAGAAGTGCAGAAGAACAGAAGTATGAATGTATTTGCACTTCACTGTCTTTTCACTACAGTGACAAATTCCAGAAACATTCCTTACACAATGTACCTTTGGAACTCAAAATTCTGGATCTTTTGACTTCATTAATATTGAGCTAACAGAATCAGACAGGCTATAAATCAAAATGCTTAGATAGGTACATATGTGAGATTAGCAGTTATAGAAGAGAGCCTTTTTCTCTTTATATATAACTGGATACATAATTGTGCACATGTAACTAAAATGCCTACACAATGCATGTGCGCTGCTTATAGTCACAGAATCATAGATTCTTACAGTTGGAAGGGCTAGCTAGTCCAACCATCTTGCAGGAATATGTACAAGCACTCCTAAAAGTAAACTAAGCACTCCTAAAAGTAAAGCACTTTTGAAAGTTGTCCAACCAGTGTTTAAGGACCTCCAGTGCTGGAGAGTTTGCCACCCTCTCAGGCAGTCAATTCCACTGTCAAACAATTCTTACAGTAAAGACATTTTTCCTAATGTTTAGGTGTGATCTCTTTTCTTTCTTTTTAAATGTTCATGTTCTAGTCTCTGGGGCAGAAGCAAACACGCTTGCTCCATCTTCTATATGATGTCCCTTCAGATACTTAAAGTCAAATTAAAGCCACCTCTCCATAGTCTCTTCTCCATAGTAAACGTGCCCAGCTTCCTAAATCATTCCACATAAGGCTTGGTTTCCAGACCTTTGATTATCTTGGTCTCTCTTCTCTGGGCAAGTTTCAGGTTGTTATCTTTCTTGAAGTGTTGAGCCTAGAACAGGACACAGACTTCCCAGTAAAGTCTGACCAAAGCAGAACAGAGTAGCATTATTACTTACCTGTGTCAGAACATTGTACTCTTCTTGATGCAATCCAGAACTGCATTGGCTTTTTTAGCCCCACATCACAACTGTTGATGATTCAGCTGAATTTCCACGTTTAGTGTCAGCAATCCAAACTGTAACACAGAAATGAGAAACCACTGGGGCGGATAAGATAAGAGAGAAGTGAAATTCATTGCATTTTTCTGGAAAGAGGTAGAATAATCTGTTTTGAAGAGATTGTTGTAGGAAAAAGAATAAGTACAATTCAAAACAGGTGATAAGAAAAATGCCCTGAAAACATTTTTAGTTATGTAGGCCTTTCCTAGTCAGTAATTATTAGTTCCCTGCTTTTGTTTTTGCACTGGCTGTTGAAATATTTTTACAGTTATTTATAAATGTAAAAGTGCTCTCAAAGTGTTCTATATTTTACATTGTGTGAAGTATACATTTTGATGTCAACCATTTAGAGATTTTATTATATCAAGTGGTTCATAAGAAACACAGAGATAAATAAAAATTACCATTCACAGCAGACTAGTTAGGATTTTGGTTTAATTATTTGCCAGGCATAATTTACAGAGCCTCTCAGTAGAATCCTACATCTTGCAATAGGTTTCCAAGCAATGGTATATAGCATGCCTTAATAGTAAAACAGGTTGAGTAACCCTTATCCTGAATTCTGAAATCCAAAATACTTCAAAATCTAAAATTATCCACATGGGTGGCTGAGGTAATGACAGCTTTGCTTTCTGATTGTTTATTGAACACAAACTTTGTTTCATGCACAAAATTCTTAAAAATATTTTGTACAAATTGCCTTTGGGCTATGTGTATAAGGTGCACATGAAACATAAATGAATTTCATGTTTAGACTTGGTTCCCATCTCCATGTTATCTCATTATGTATATGCAAATATTCCAAAATCCAAAGAAATCAGAAAGCCAAAACACATCTAGCCCAAAGCATTTGGATAAGGGAGACTCAAGCTGCAATAGTATTTTAAAATGCCTGAACAATGTTTATTTTTGTTAGAAACAGCACTGAAGGGCTGGTGCAGGAGTTGTTCAGTAAGATGTACCTCACTGGTGCATCCATAAAACTACATATGTAAATAAAAGATTACAAATGAGACTAAGTGAGAATAGAAAATTGAACCCACTGAGACCAATTTTCCAATGACTTTGCAGAATGCATGTTGCTTGGATCTGTTCCAGCTGAGACTCAAGTTCTAAACCAGCAGTCTTTGTCCCTCTGGCTCCTTTTTATTTGGTTTTGTTGATCACATTTCCCTTTTGTGGAGGTTGTTGTTGTATTGTTGTTAATATTTCTTACCTGCCTCTTCCTGTGGATTGAGGTTGGGGAACAACAAGAGATTAAAACACAATGCCATAAATAGAACATAAAGAGAATATACTGTATATTCCAGGTAGCATGATACGTACCTAATGATAGAGGTATTCAGAATGTCTAACAAAAAATAAATACAGCAATATAGATAGGTTACAACTGTATTTAACAAAATTAAGGTTTAGGGGAGGATTAGGCAAAATGGAAACTGGGTGTCCCTGATTTGGTAGGGACAGTTCATGCTCTGTCATCTCATTTTTTCAGCTGCTTTTTAAATGTCCCTCCAAACACTCTCCCCCTTTTCCCTCATATTACTTAAATTATTGCAAACTGAGCTCAAAGTGTAAAAGTAGTTGGCACTCGATTAACTCAGTGGTGGGGAGAGGAGAGGAGGGGGCCAAATCTTTCCTTTCCATGTAGACTCAGACAAAAGCAAAGTGCTACAGCCCCTTCTAGTTTGTGCATTCTTCTTCATTAATAACTTTTTAACATCTTGACCAGACATATCCTGGATTTCATGTGAGAAATGTTGCAGTGCATGGTATCCATTGTCACACTAATAGGCACTCATTATTGCAACAAAACTTGCTTTCCATCCTCTCCCCCATGCTATCTACAATGATTTCTAGAAGGGCGGTATATAAATAAAATTTTTATTATTATTATTATATTCTGTGCCCCCTTAAATCCAATTTTCAAGGGTTTGTCTATTCTCCAGAGCCATGTTAATGGTGCACATGGAGGTCTGCAGGCAGAGGAAGAAGGGATATTCCATCCATCCTCCCCATCTCTGCTGAAATACATTGGAAACTCACCTTACGTGGGGGATCCGTTCCAGACACACATACACCCCGCATAAGGTGAATTCTGCCTATGCTCAAGCCCATTCAAGTGAATGGGACATGCCTCCCTGCGCTCCGCGCGCTCCCACATGGCTTGAGCACGTATACTCAAGCTGCATATAATGCAGGCGCACTGTATATTGCTGAAATATATTTAATATTTTGCTGAATATATATTGCTGAATATGTATTTCAATATATATTGAAAATATATTGCTGAAATATATTGAAAGTATGTATTATTCCAACATATTCTAGTCATGTAAGCAGCCTTGACTGATGCATCAGAAAGGTGGGATATAAGAATAAAATTTATTTTTATTAATTTTTTTGACAGTAGTTCTGTCAAGAGAGCCACTTCCATTGGATCCTGGATTGATTTTTTTAAAATGAAATCAAGAAATCCTGAAAGTTTCTTGACAAAAGAAGATAATACAGTCCTACAAATAACAACCCATGGTCCAAAGGAAAATTCCAGAAAGTAAGCCAGTGTTAATCCATATTAACAAAGGGGTTCTGAAAGTTTTCCTGTCTACCAGAAGAAGGTATTTTATAAAGCCACTGGGCCCTAATCGACCTTTCAAGGGAAAAAAAAAACCTCTTCAAAATACCTGCCTCACTCTCTTCCCTCAAATATGTTTCCTTGCTTTTAAAGAAAGATTAAATAAAGTTTAAAATGCAAATGACTGTTCTTCCTTTAGAAGTCCATGCATTTGATTTGTTGTGGCCAATGTTTTTCCCAGTTACCAAGCTCTCAAGGGTTTGACAGGGCTTGTAATCTTAACAAATCCTTAAAAAGAAATTGGAGTTTTCCCCTATATTCATTTACAATCAATCTGATCTGCACAGAAGCATTTATTAATGTCATACCTAAAATCATTTTTCTTGTAAAATATTTGGGTATTTCAGCCTAACTGGAATGAGACTCCATGTCATATAGTCTGTGCCATTTGAGCCCACAGAATCTTTTTTTCAAAACAGAGTTTCATGAAGGCACGAGAATAACTTGGTTGTATGCTGGCCTACTCATGATAAACTGAGGTTGTAAGATACTCAGGGGATCTTGTTTCCTTACTGAAAGCACCATAAACTATGGCATAGGAAAGGGTAAGTACGGAGGGAACATAATATTCAGAAGTCAGCTATGATAATGAGTAACATTTGTTTTTTCCATGTTACAGAACTTCAGCCAGGAGCCTGTCAGGACTCCCAGTCCAGTGCTAAATGTTCACTATCCCTCTCTCTCTTGCTCTCTGCCAAGAAAAAGGGGAAAAAAGAACAAAACCTAATGATGTATTCGTGTGGTTCTCAGTGGTCTCCTGCCTATAGTAACAGATGAGGAGATCTGGATGTGCTGAGAGGCCAAGATCATTATGTATTGCCTTCTTTCCAATCAGATTGGTTGGAAAAGCAGAACATGACTAACACTGGCTATTGAATTTCCAGATAGGTCTGCTGTACAAGGCTGCTCTTCCTGTTCTTTGTGCCAAGAGTGTAAGAGCAGCAGTCTTCCAATATGCCCCATTTCCAGTACGGTTTGTTCTTCGTTCCTCAGATTTTCCTCTGAAGAAGGAGGAGGGGAGAACTGTGCATTCCAAAAGGAATACCATGTTCGATCCATAGGCCAAGTATTCTGCTTTCACAATTTTTTATTCCTTCCTTCCTTCCTTCCTTCCTTCCTTCCTTCCTTCCTTCTGTCCAGTTTGAGAGCACAGAGCACATTCCCTAAGGCAAACGATTCATTTCTTTTCTTTCTTCTCTACTTCAGACAAAACAGCATTGTCTTACTGCAAATGAACTCTTCTAACAAATTTAATTCCAGGCCAATTTCACATGAAATGAGCTGTGAAGGCCTTGATTTGAAAAAGAGGGAAGGGAAGACACTTATGTGTCTTCAAAGAAACTGTGACTGCTATTTGGCAATACTCCCCCAAAGTGTTGGATTTTGATTAATTGTTATGAAGAAAGATTATAAATACAGACACACCTAAGTCAACAAAGCCATGGACAAAGAAACTCATTTAATACAGAGTCTTTTTACAGAAGTGCAGCTCAGCCCTCTCCCTTTTTTGCCTTCAGTCTATCTGGAATGCAAGTTTTGTGGGGGGTTTAAAAGGCAAACTGAGGCCTTAATACCACTCAGTTCTGCAACTGAAGAAGTGAGTGTATATCTATGAAAGCACATGCAATTTTTAAAAAAGAAAATAGCATTAAAGCTCAGTGGCAGTGTTGCATAGGGTGACACCCAGTGAGGAGGACAGGACTTCTGGGGAGGGGTGGACTTCCAGCACTGGAACTCCCTATTTTCAGGGCTGGAGGAGCGCATACATGACCAGGGTAGCACTTGCGAGGACCAAAACAATGTTAGCGTGACCCTAAAACACTTTGCATTGCAATAAAGGTAGCTCATGGGTATATATTGTGTGGGTGGAAAAATTCACTCCTGCCCCTCCACCGAGCTATAGTGTGGACTTAGCTTAAGAAAGAACAGGAGAGCCAAGCAGGAATGAGTGAGGGAAATACTGAGGATCCCATCATCCCTGAGTCTCTGAGTGGCCAAATGACCAGACACTACACATGCATTGACACTTACTTTTTTGACTCACTGCTCTGATACAATACCGGATCAGTGTTCCCATTATGTTTTGAGTTCCCAAATCTCTCCAAGCCATTTTAACTCTGTTGTTTTTAACACGTGCCATCAGTTCAGGTTAAAATGGACCCGCCTTTTCAAATGTGTTCGATCGTGCTTGGGTTTTGGTTTTTTTAATTGTCAATCGAATGATGTACATCTATGTCATCTCTCTCCCCCTGTTTTTTCCTGAGCTATGAGAATCAGCCATCAGTGCCCTTCATGTCATTATTTATATTTATGAGGTGGCTTTATGGGTTGGTGGGGGTTGTTTATTCCGGAGCTTTTGGTGAAACAAAACAAATCAAAATTGGTTGTGTGTGTGTGTGTGTAAACAAAAATACCTTGCAGGGATGTGAGAGCCAGACAAACTGGTGGGAGGAGGAGGCAGGAGAAAAAACCTCCCTCCCCAGCACCCCTTCCCCAGGCACCTCTGAGGGAAAGTTAAACTTATGGCTTAGTGGCTTGAGTATTGCATTATGATTCCCCACTTGGCCCTGGAAGCCCATTGGGTGACCCATTGGGCAAGTCACACTCCCTCAGCCTCAGAGGATGGCCATGGCAAACCCCTTCTATAGAAACATTGCCCAAAAAAAAAAAAACCCCCCACAATTTAACCCCAAAATTCAAAAATGACTTGAAGGCACACAACAACAACAACTGGTCACTCTGCCACTAGATGACCTTGAGCAAGTCACACTTTCTTAGCCTCAGAAGATGGCCATGGAAAACTCTTTCTGAAGAAACCTTGCCAAGAAAACTCCATGATAGGGTCACCATAAGTCAGAATCGAAGGCAAACAACACACACAGAGAGAGAAAGCAGTGGCAAAAAGCCAACATAAACTGGGGAACATTTTTTAATTCCACCTGGCTGAAAGGAAGGGCATGTCCTGGAAAAGAAGGAGGTCTGTTCACCCTATTTCTGACTTGCGGTGACCTTACCACAGGTTTATCTTTGTTCAGGAAAACACAGGAAGAAAAACCCACTATCAAATATCCTGGGTTAAGTGGGTTTTGGGTTAGCCCCCTTGCAAAGTGCACCAAATGCATTCAGGACCAGTGTGAACACCAAGGAAATCGCCCAGTTTCACACTGGGTTATTTTGATAGTTTGAATGGGCCCAAAGGCTGCATCCCCACTCCAGATATAATCCAGTTTGACACAACTTGACACAGGCATGGCTCAATGCTATGGAATTCTTGGAATTGTAGTTTTGTGAGACATTACACTTTCTCTGTCAGAGCGCTCTGGTGCCGCAACAAACTACAAATTCCATAATTTCACAGCATTTTGCTATGGGGTCAAATTGCATTAATTCTGCAGTGGGGATGCAGCCTAGGAACCCTGGTTTCACTACATCACAGATTGAATGGGTCTCTTAATAAAATTGAGCCTAGAATGTTGCCTAAGGGGAGTCAAAAGATGTGTCTCCACACTTAAAGAAAACTTAACGGGTGGACTCTGGGGTCCATAACCAATAAATGCGTGTATGAAACCAGTTTGCTGAGAGTACATCTGAGGAAAGTTATCTGAGCCATCCATAGGGATTCCTGTTTGACAAACCCTGATGCTGTTTTGTGCTATTTGCTTAGAGGCGGTACTTTTCTTGAACATTTTTAAACAAAACAAATACTTAAAAATACATGCTAAATCTCCAGAGCTTTCTCATCCAAATGAAACAATATCCTGCAGAAATGCTTCTGGAACTGTGGGAAATGCATAACAAAACTGTTAACCATTATGCCAAAGAAATAGTATTCCATCCCCATCGTTGCACCCTAGGAAACTTGGGGAAGGTAGAGAGATTCTTCTCCCTCCCCTCCTGCTGAAGGTTGCATTCCTTCAGACACACCCAGATGAAAATTTTAAGTTTAACAAGTCATAGTTTTTTGTGGGGTTTTCGGGCTATGTGGCCATGTTCCAGAAGAGTTTATTCCTGACGGTTCGCAAGCATCTGTGGCTGGCATCTTCAGAGAATGCCATCCCCATCAGCATTTTCTGAAGATGCCAGCCACAGATGCTGGTGAAACATCAGGAATAAACTCTTTTAGAACATGGCCAAATAGCCCGAAAAACCTACAAAAACCTGGATGCCGGCCATGAAAGCCTTTGATTTCACTAACAAGTTACCTTCCCAACCTCTCTACTTAAGAGTAATCAGGGCACACAAGGGCAGAGAAAGCCAGCAATGAGTAGAGTAACCTTTTCTGTTTCTATCTGTTATCTTTCTCCCAATCTCTGGTCTGTGACATAGAGAAGAGCTGTGTGACAGAGAAGGCTAAATGCCTCACAAAACTACAGTCCACAGAATTCCCTAGTATTGTGCTAGCACAGTTAAAGTGGTTGCAAACTGGATTATATCTGCAGTGTGTTTTGGACCTCTTGACATCTTTTACTCTCTCTTTTACCCTTCCCTCCTTTCTTCTCTCTTTCTCTGTACAAGCAAGTAGCTGGAGGGATGCTGGTTTTGCTCATTCTAGCTCAGGAATGGAAACTAAGGCCCTATACAGACAGGCCAAAATAAAGCTGCTTCAGGTCACTTTGGAGGTATGGTGTTTCAATGATGCATGTGTCCTAAGAGTCTGGAAGCTGCACCAAAGCTGGCTTTGGTGCGGCTTCTGGACTCTTAGGACACATGTATCATTTAAACAGCATACCTCCAAAGTGACTCAAAGCAGTTTTATTTTGGCCTGTCTGTATCAGGCCTTAGTGACCCTCAAGATTGTACTGCAACTCCCATCAGCCCCAGGAAGCACTGGTAAAGAATGCTAGAAGCTGCATTCCAACAATATCAGGAAGGCAGTATGATTCCCAATTGGCTCTTAGCCAGAGATGATTACCTTCATTGCTCCATTGATTTTGGCTCTTCCACTCATCCACTGGAAAGTCAGCATAGTGAAGTGGCTTGTATGTTGTGCTAGATTCTGAAGACCAGTGTTCAAATCCCCACTTGGCTACAGAAACCCACTGGGTGACCTTAGGCATCACACTCTGTCTGCCCCAAAGGAAGGTAAAGACAAACTTCCTCCGTAGATAGTTTTTTGTGGGTTTTGTGGGTTCCTCCGTACAAATCTTGCCCAAAAACTTTGTAATAGGATTGCTTTAGGGTTGTCATATGTTGGAAACAATTTGAAGGGACACAAAAACAAGCTCATTGTCATTTTTCCCTTCTTGCCTACACACATGCCTACAGTTCATGAATCCCAGGGTCCACTGCTTAAGTTAATATCTATTTGTTTGTTTTTTAGGTGGGGAGACATACCCACAGTCATTGAGAATCATTTGTCAAGTCCTTTGACTCCCCTTAATCAACCCTTCTCCGCCACATTCAGTTACTCTGCTCATTTCACATCCTTCCCAAACCACATCCTCTTCCCTCTGACCTCTGCTTTATCTTTTTGGTCCCCTCCACCCTAGCTCTATGGAATTACAATTATGCAGGCACATCCTTCAGGGCAGCACAAGATAAAGTTATAAAAACCTGCTCTCACAGATGGATTCCCATTTATTCCTTGGAATACTTATTATGTAGAATTTACTGGAAGAGTTATTTATCAAAGGAATGGCTAATAGCATCTTAACCCATCATTAGCTATGCTGACATGGATGATCTTTGATGCCATGCCTCTTTGTGGCTAGCTAAAATCAAGAGCTTTGTACAGTAGTATCTTGTTTATCATGCCACTAGATGGCACACTAATGGTGCTGCAGCCCTTGTTCTCATAAGGAAGAAAAAGATATAGTCTCAGCAAAGTCGCATGATGGTGCACATCGTGCTTATCAAGGACTTAACCCTGGACTTCCCCGTGAATGGTTTGTTGCTGGAACATTCTTGGATCTCCGTGGGCTAAGTCCTGGATAAGTGCAATGTGTCTGAAAATCTTCAGCGTAATTGCACGACTTTGCCAGGAGTATACCTTTTACCCCTCGCTTCCCTCCACCCCATTTGACAATCTCCAATGTTGCAAAAGAGTGGTTCAAACATGATGCGCGCACACACACACACACACACACACACACACACACACCCCAACACACACACATGTTCTTCATCCACTATTGACCAAGCATGCCTGCCTGTACCTTATATGATAAAACATTAGCATGAACTGTATGAGAATACAATCAGTAGCAACATCCTCTCTGGTCTTTTCATTTTTTAAGCATGGCCTGATTGACATTCTTCATGTAATTCATACACTGAAATGGCCAGAAAAGATGTTCTGAAGAAAAAAGGAACCAAGCCGTATGGCTGAATTAGCCACGAGTCAAAAGCTGAAAAAGACCCTAAATTTACATGGTAGTAATTCAAGGCCCAAGTGTTGCATGATGGGGCACGCTCCTGTCACTAGTCCCAGCTTCTGCCAACCTAGCAGTTCAAAAGCATGCAAATGCAAGTAGATAAATAGGTACCACTTCAGTGGGAGGGTAACAGCATTCTGTACAGTCATGCTGGTCGCAGGACCACAGAGTCATCTTCAGACAATGCTGGCTCTTTGCCTTAGTAACAAAGCTGAGCACTGCCCCCTACTGTTGGTTATGACTAGACATTCATGTCAAGGGAAACCATTACACCACACTAGAACTCAGAATAGCATCTTAGTTGGCAAAATACCTTGGGCCAACCTTGGGCTTGAAAGTTTTGATCCATATCTGTCACCTGAGGCTCAGATACCCACAGTGCTTTTTCATCTGCTTATACTGACATGCCAGTTGCATCCTGCCATGGCTAAGAAATGATCCACCTCCAGTGGCCCATGCTTAGATAACATCCTGCTTAGATTTATTGTTATGTGTTCTCCATGGGCTTCCCCAGAAGACTTTTCAAAAGCAACAACCAATTCAAAATATGGCTGCCTAGATTTTGATCAGGATGCTTCATTGGAAACTGGCAGTGCCACTATTAAATAAGTTTTAACTGGTTGCCAGGTTGCTTCCATCTTAAGTGAAAGTGCTTGCTTTGGTCTTCTCAGCTTAAGCTCAGACATCTTAAGGACCAGCTGCTCCTGTTTGAATCTTCCTGCATGTTAAGAACCTCCTCTGAAGGACATCACATGCCCCCACTATCAGAAGCAAGTCCAGTAGTAACCCCAAAGGATAGTGTTCCCATGTTTCTAACAAGTTATGGAAGACCCTTTGCAAAATGAACACTGGTGAATACTTTATCTTTTAAATGTCATGTTAAAATGCTTTTATTCTCTATTTATGTAAGCACTAATCATTTTAGCAATGTGTATGTTTTACCATTGATATTGTTCTATTATTGATGTTTTGATGTTTTAAACACTGACATTTTGCTATTTACAAATATCCTAAAATAAATACACCTCTGTTCTTGGGAGAGGGGTAAATAAAAACAAAGGAAGGTGTATACAGTGTTTCTCTGAATCTTTGGAGTAAAACGTTAGGAGGATAAAGAACACATATAGCAGTGCCATGTGCTCACTTCTGTTTTCCTTTTTGAAATGAAGAGAGCAACCATTCACTGAGCAACAAAGCTTCAGTGTGTTCTTAACAGGGGTGGTGGAGAAGCCCTTTCAAGAGACATGGGAGGTGCACAGAAGCCAGGGAGACTTCACCAGCAGTTAGCCAACCATGTTTCCTTATGCAGCCTATCATTGCTTCTCTATTTCCAAACACTATTTCCAAAGGCTAAGCAATCTGTAATTTGGAAACAGGAGAGGGATTCCCCCTACAGCAACTGCAGCCTATAGGTGAATGTTACCCAACTGAGTGTCTTTGTCTTGTGTATGATCTTGTAGACTGTAGGAGGGATTTTGAAAGCAGTCTCTCAAATCAATGGAAAATTCCATGGCTCTTGCCCCCAACCTCTCCCATTTTTATTTTTTACTTTTCTTCTGTTCTACACAGTGATTTGCCAGTTTGATATTTGCAAATGACCATCTCACGAAGTGGAATAATTCCAAAGCATTTGACAGGCTTTCGGCAATCTTCTATGGTATAGAGAATGAAGAATTCAAAGGAAACAGGTAATCGCAAAAGTAGTATTTTGCAATGGGGACTGCCTAAGTTCCAGCCTGAGGCATTGTTTGGAGCACAGTAAATGTACGATAGCACTCTGTTTCCCAGATTAATTCGTTGCCTGTGTTTTGAGTTTACTTAAACAAATCCACTTTATCCTGTAAAACAAGAAAACACAATAAAAATAATAAACCATTCAAACACTGAATGCTTCTTAAAACTTGTCAAGAAATTAGAAGACTACATTAAACATGAATTCGACATAACTAAAATCAGGGCTTGTCTACACTGGCAGAAAACCCTGGACTCACCCCCTATCCAATGCAATGAGTCTTTACAACGGACACAACGAATTGGCTTAATTAAGCCATTAATCTCCCTTACCACAAAAAGCTGTTTACTCCAGACTTTCCAGAGCAGCTCCAGAACACAATACTCAAGATTAAGGGGGCCAGTGTAGACATGTCCAATGTTATGAGAAGATTGCTGCATTCCAGATTCCCTTAGTGTAACGTAAATATTCACATGCATAAACCAACTCCACCAGCACTGTCACCCACATGCAGACAAGCAATATTGTGCAACACATGTCAATGACTGAATGCCCTTGTGAAATGCACAACTGCAATTTACAGTGTGTAGCCACCATACACAACACTCTGCTTCTGAAGCTGTTAGCAGAATATATTTGTTGCACTACAGTGAATAATTAACTCCACATGCACTGCATGTCTTACATATGCATATGTCACTACAGCATGACAGCCAATGTCTCATTCATTTCAATAGGTTTACCCTAAGGAAAACTAATACAGAATCTTGCCCACAGTGCAACTGAAATCCAGTTAAAAAAAATCAGAACAAATTAGCATAACACACTTATTGTAAAAATAGAAAATACCTGATATTTGGGATTAACTGGTTCTGTAGCATTCTAGAAATTTGCATTAGATCAAATTAAGGAAGTAACATTTTTCTCATTGTAAAGTACTGCACATTTCATAAGAAAAAAAATGGCATTCCAGTCCAGTGATCCAAATGTCATGCTAGAATACATCCCATGTCTATGTGAAAGACAAACCAACCATTGCATGTGTAATCTAAGTAGCAAAACATTAAAAGGGTACTATGGATGACAAAAGATTTGCTCTATTTTCTATAAAGAATATTACATTGACATATGATTGTGTTCTGTCATTCCATATTTGTTCAGCTTTCAAATGAATTAATAAGATTTCAAATTTTCATAAAAATATACACATGATATATTCAGATGAGTACAAATCAGCATTAGCCCTATTGATATCTATAGTTCATAGGGCAGTTTGGGCTGTTGATATTAAAATATCTTTTGTCAGTTAGAAAATGATTATTCAAATTACAATACTCACTTTTTCTCCAATAGATAAAAATAAATCCAACATTAGGCCTGCCTAAAACAGACCCATTGAAATCAGTAGGATTAAAGTTAGTACAATATCCATTCATTTCAACAGATTAACTCTAGGAAGGACTGTTGATTAACCCAAAAGATTCTTGAATATCCTTTAAATGTAACATCAATAATTGATTCATTTTCTATTGCTCAATTACAAAACGAAGCAGCAGTGTCAAAAATCTTCTTTTGCAGTTCTATGTGGGAAGTTTTGATCTGTTGTTGTTTTTAACAGTGATGAAACTGATACTTATGCTTCATTGCTAGGAAGTTGCCTTACACGAGCTACATACACATTTAGGATTTGTATGTTGCCCAAGGGCTTTTATTTGTAGTTTTCTTTCTCTGTTCTATAGTAACCTTGCTAAGCATGCCTCAGAACAGATTTCTCCCCTTCTTGTTTGACTTTGCATTGTTATTGACCACTGAGGCCATCATTATTCTAAAAAACAATATTTCTGTTTTGGCCTCCAAATGACACAACTTCAAAAATGACTGTTGTCTCTTAAAGATAAACAGAGGTGGGAATGGTGTGGAGCACATGCTGCTTGCACCCTTTAGAGCAGCTGTTCCCAACCTTTGTTGGGCCGCGCGCCCCCTTGTGGCTGGAAATCCCACCTGGCAGCCTCCCTGATTGCTTGGGAGGCCAGGAAGGGGCGGGAATTACCGCCTCCTACAAGCCCCAGCAGCCTTTGCGCCTGGATGTCCCCCCCTTCCCGGCCTCCCAATCAATCAGGGAGGCCGCTGGCCAGAAGAAGTGGTGAGACTTCCAGCCACAAAGGCCACTGGAAGTGCTGCCTCCTCCTCTTCCTCCCCCCTTCTCCTCCTCCCCCACACAGCAAGGCCTCCTCTGGCCTGCCTCCAACACCGCCATCAAGCAGGGCTTCCATCACCACTGCCATGATTGTGGTGGCAGCAGCCATGTGGAGGAAGAGGAGGCAGCAGCCCCACGCAATCACACCGCTCGTCTTCCTCCTCCACGTGGTTAAGCCTCCTCTGGCCTGCTGCTGCCACCACCATCATGCAGGCTTCTGTCGCCGCTGCCGCAATTACAGTGGCAATGGCATGGAGGAGGAGGTGGAGGAGGAGAAGGCACCCCTCCTGCTCCACACAGCCAGCCCTCCTCTGGCCTGCCGCTGCCACCACCATTGTGCAGGCTTCCATCACGGCTGCTGCGATTGCAGTGGCAGCAGCATGGAGGAGAAGGAGGAGAAGGCACCCCTCCTCCACCACACAGCCAGGCCTCTTCTGGTCTGCTGCTACCGCCACCACCACCACCATCACACAGGGCTTCCGTCACCACCGCAGCAATTGGAGGAAGAGGAGGAGACGGTAGCCCCATGCAATCGTGGCGGCAATGGCAAGCCAGAGAAGGCCTGGCCACTTGAAGGGGGGAATGTGCAAACCTGGCGACCCCCAAGGGGTCACGACCCACAAGTTGGGAACCACTGCTTTAGAGGGCCACATCCAGCTCTTTGGACCCTCATCTAGCCCTCAAAAGCCAAATACTCTTTAAAAGTATTTGGCCAAAAAAAACCCCATCCAAAACTTTGGCCAGTTGAACACTCTGCTACTCAACTCAAAACACTTTCAAACTCTGTTTTTGAAACCTGTACCCTGAAACAGCAAGTCATCCTCCCCAATGCCATAACATAACTCTTGGTCAAACCAAATGCTGTCTGTGATGGTAGAGTGTGGCCCTTCAGAGGACGACAAAATGGGGTTATGCCACACTCTTGTGCTCCACAGAATGTCCACCCTTTTTCTCCAGTTATATAATCTTATAAATTTTCCCTATTAATCCTTTTCCACCTTCTAATTTTTTAAAATTATTTCTTCTACCAATTCATTGTGGTCTAAAATATTCAATTGTATTTCATCTAATAATTTTATTATCCCTTTTATTTGAATCCAGTAATGATTTCCAAATAATATAGTTAATTTTTCTTCCTGTATTTGTGCCCCTGTTGAATCATATAAGTCTCCAATTATTTTAAATCCCTTGATCTTTAATTTTTTTAATATCTTTCCAAAGTCTTCATTGTTACTTTTATTTAAATATTCAATTGGTAACCACTTCCAGATTTTTATAACCAGTTTTTTTACTCCACTTCTCCCATATTGTATAATTCACCACCACTGGACCAATTATTTTCTCCTTTTCTTTCTTTCCCCATGTTTTTCCCTGGAAGATAGAGACATACTCCATTTGATTGCTCTGTCTTGCTTGTCCCAGGAGGGTGTCCAGGAAATTAAGTAACAATTCTAGCCAATGCATACAAATATGTTACAAGCCCCTGGTACCTTGGGCAAAGAAAAAATACCTGTCCATGACATCAAATTGCTTAAGAAGCACTGCTCTGTTTTTCATTTCCTGGTAGAAAAATCAGTTTCAAAGCAGTCAGGAAAATCAAAAAGAATAATAGAGCATCATATAGTTTTCTGCCAGTATTCAAATCCCCTGAAGTGTTTTATTTTTATTTTATTTTTTGTACAAAAAAAAACCTCCCCAACAAATTTCTGCTTTTGAAAATGAGGAAAATACTGCACGGAAATATTCATTTCCTCCTGCACCAGGGAGAAAACTACAGTAATTATTTGTCCACTTATGTGAACTTGGAATAATAGAGGATTTACATTCATCATGTAGTAAAATATATAGAGATAAATGCAGAGATATTGGTGTAGATAGATATAGATGTAAATATATAGCTATAGACTATGGGTGTGTCCACATTGCAAAAATAAAGAAGTCTGACTCCACTTTAACTGCCATGACTCTATCCTGGGATTTGTAGTTTGGTGAGGCACTAGAACTCTGAATACTTCAGCAAACTACAAATCCCAGGATTTCACAGGATGGAGCCATGGCTGTTAAAGTTGTGTAAAACTGCTTTATTTTTGCAATGTGGAAGAGCTGCTAATCTATATGCATCATACCTACTTGATTGTGATGCTGCTAATATGGAGATATTAGTAGGCTTGGGGAGAACTGAAATATCAGCAGAAGTACCAAACAATCAGGGGAATCAGAAGAGGAGACTTTAACTCCAGACAGCCCAGTAAGGACTGAATAGGCTTAGCATCCATTGAATTCTGACTGGCTGTTGGGAAGGGAGAAACAGAAAGCGGGGAGATGGCTGATTGGCTGGCTGTAATCCTAAACAGGTGCAGTTCACATTGCACCATTTTGTTGCAGGTCCCATGTGCTTCTGAGTGGGTGGCTGAGTAAATTAAATTCAAAGGAAATTACAATACCCCATCATCACCATTTCAGCAGGACTACTCTTTTCTCTGTCTCAGCACTTTTCAACCCTTTTTGAGTTTGGCTTTCGTTCCAAATTTATATTACCTCCTAGGGTCACCAACACACCATCATTTATTTGTTCCAGAACTGAATGTACACAGATTTTTTCAAGCATGCACTCGCTAGTACTGCTGCTGCTGCTATGTTTATTAATCTATAGTAGGCTACAATCTATATGTCTATTATAGTAATCTATAATCTATAATGCTATGTCAGTTATAGTAATCTACAAAGGCATTAGAGTAGCTCCTTCCTAAAGACACATACAAAGAAAGAGAAGTACAAAGTCATTCTGAATCCCCTTCCTCCAAAAGCAAATTGGGATGAAGAGTCAGTATGAGTGCAAGAATCCCACCAAAATATAATATAGATCAGTGCTTAATGTATAGTGCTTAACAACAAGAAGAAGAACAATAATTATTTCTTGCCCACCTCTCTCCATGGATCAAAGCAGGGAACAATGACAAATTAACATGCAACATACAACACAGAACATCAGTTTAAAACACATATCAGTTTAAAGCATACATCAATTGAAAAGAACAAATAAAGCCAGTATATATTAAAACAATCAATCTATGGTTTAAACTTCACAATTTAAAATTTACAATTTAAAAACCATCTGGATAGGCCTGCCAGTGGACTGATTTTAATATTGGTGTAATATGGTCACTCCTGGATGTCTCAGCAACCAATCTGGCTGCTGTATTTTGAACTGAAGTTTTTGAACTTGGTACAGAGGTAGCCCAATGTACATCTCACTGCAGAGGTCCAGACTTGAGCTTACCAAAGGGTGCACTACCATCTTTAGATCCTCCAATTCTAGGTAGGGGACACAATTGGCATAAGAGCCGAAGCGGATAATAAGCACTCCTCACCATTGCATTTATCTAAGCTGTCATTTGGAGCAATAGATCCAGAAGCACTCTCAGGCTGTGAACACAGTCTTTCAGGAGTGGTGTAATGCCACCATCCCCATCAATTTTAGTTGCAGGGTCCCCACGTGCCAATCTTCTGGTGTTGGAGACTGTGGGAGCAGCAGCACGGGGACCACCTACATTCTTATAGCTAAACACATAACATGGATGTCATCCTTCAGAACCTATGAAGGTCTCAGATCACTGTGCATTCAGTGATCACAACATAGGCAGGTTCCACACTGCCAAAAAGTACGTGCTTGGCACGTACTAGTGTTAGGAAGGGGCATCCTTTCCGGACTCCCCTAACCCTAGTACGTGCTGAGCATGTACTTTTTGGCGGTGCCCATTCTACATGGGTGCCACCATTTTGATGTAGCGGATGCTTAGCATCCGCACGTCGCGGTGCAGAAATGATGCCACAAGTGCGTCATTGCTGCCTTGCAGTGTCATAACTGAACCGCAAAAAGAACCCGCTTTTTGCGGGTTCTTTTTGCTGCACCAGGGAATCGCGCGGTTTGTCCGCTGTGGTTCCCTGGTGCAGCAAACATGGGCGCCGGCAGAGTGCCCTTTTTGGGCGCTCTGTAAAGCGCCATAATTACTCTGTCATTCCCTTGCTTTCCAACAGCCAGTAAATTAGCATTTGGAGAGGTCAGCAGTAGATAAATCTTGAGTTCTGGGTAGATGAAAGGGGAAACATTTTGTAATTCTTTCTGTGTGGAACTTTACTATAGGATTCTTCTGTCTCAGCCATGGTTAGGAGGAAAGGAATCAAAGGGGATTGAACTGAACAAGGTACCAGTATAATTATTTCCCTGTCATCTTCTGCCTGAGTGTCTACATCCTCAATGATGAGCATGGTGAGGTGACTGGGAAGAAAATTATCTGTCAACACTATACTAAGAAATCAGCATAACAATGATCAGTGCCTAATACCAACATCTCCTTGAGGGGGTGATAGAATTTTTAAAGACTAGCTTTTCTATTTCCAATTGATTGTAATCAGACTGCAGCAATTAACAAAGCAGAATGGCTGTATTGTATTTTTAACTAGAGCAATCAAGTTCTGTTATTTCAGAATGTCATTCAAACAAGTCTGTGGCTTATAAGAAAAGATTTTAATAACAGAAACAATATTGGAAGACATCAATGCAGAAACATTTCAGTCCTTCTGTAGGCTCAGTTTAGTAGAACCATCAAGCCAGGATCTGTTTATGCTGGCATTTTTTGAAAGAAGTAAGTTGAGTAGACACTAAGAGTCCATTCTCATTCTTAAAACATTTTAAGGATGAATATAGTGGTAAAGACATCTATATTTATAATCCTTTCTTCACATAAATCCTCAAAAAAAAAAACCCAAAGAGAGCAACCTTAAAAAAACGCTCCAAGGGGGATTTGCCCTGGATCGAGTGTGAAAGACCCTAATTCTGATGTGTTTAAACCGGTGCCAATGGGAACTTCCAACTTTTAATCCAGTTTATAATTTGGTACAAATGGTAGTCTGAATGGCCCCATACTGAGTAACCTGGGGCAAGCCACACTTTCTCAGCTGAAGTGGAAAGCAAAGGCAAACCCCTTCTGAATAAATCTTGCCAAGAAAACTCCATGATAGGTTCCCCTGAGGGTTGCCATAAGTCAGAAATAACTTGAAGGCACATAACAACAACAAACTAATAGTTTTTCTTTGTATCTATCTTTGGCTGCTAAGACAAAGACAAACTGGCGGAGGGGACAGTAGATTTTTGCAATGCTGAGAAAAGTTACTACATGCTCACTAGAGGATTCTAAAAGCTATATTGCAAACCATAACTTTTCCAAGTACTCAATTTTGGTGTGAAAAAGATGAAAACAAACTCTGAAGCTGAGCCTATGCTCAGAAGTACCCTTTACCTTTTACCCTTCTTTTATTTTAAGTTTATGTCTGCTCTTCTAAGCCACTATGCAAACATCTGTCTCCGGTTAATGGAAACAGCCACTACAATAACAACATGGACGCCATGAATTTATAATCTTGCTACCTATAATCACATGAATCTCAGACGTAGCTTCAGACCTTAACCCCATATATCAGTGATGGCGAATCTTTTAGAGACCAAGTGTCCAAACTGCAGCCCAAAACCCACTTATTTATTGCAAAGTGCCGCATCCCTCTGGTTTCTGGTAACGAACTCTAGTAAACTCTGTGCTGGGGCAACAGTGTGTGTGCCTACAGAGAGGACTCTGAGTGCCACCATTGGCATGCATGCCATAGGTTCGCCATCACTGCCATATATGAAGGTGCAGGGGTAAAAACAAAATGGACAAAGGAGATTAGACAGCCTCATTGGTTTTATTTATTTTTTAATACAGAGAGCAGATATCTGAAGAGGAACATAGTACCAGATAAATGCTCTCAAACTAGACATTTGTTCATTCTTGATTAATATAATGACCAGTTTTGTTCTGCTCTACAGTCTTACTCATTTCAGTATACATTATACACTGACTTGGCAATGTAAGTATGCCCCATTGCATGCACATCGGTGAAACGATCTATCTTTTCTTTTATTTCCTCTTCTGTGTTTCTGCTAACACATCTCTGCTTGACTTAAAAAGTGCTCAAACATTATATATTTAGTCAATAGCCAGGCAAATTGCAACATTAACAGCTGGCATAATTCCTCAAGGTCTTGCTGCTTGTGCTGAATATTGACATTGCATTTTATAACTGTCCTGAAATTACCCCATATTAGATTTTTAAATCTTAGCAAATGAGTGAAATTAAAAATGTTTTCAGCATTAAAGTCTTTGTGGGAAAACAAGGGAATATTCTGTTCTGGTTCTAGCACAAGATTTGATTTGATTAAGATCTGTAATTATCACTCCAAATATTTATGATCTTCATGTCATTCAGTCTAGTTACAGAAACTCTTTCACCTGGAGATAATTGGCATGTTTTTCCGGGAATTATTTGCTGGACATAATGCAAACTAGTTTTTTTATATCATTGTTATTCAGGACTTATTTGGCAATAAGTTCAGTAAATGATCTGTGTCTGTGTATAAATCAGGGAATCAAAAGGACCTTCTAATCCAACTCTGCCATGCAGGAATATACTACTAAAGCACTACTGAAAGATGCCCAACCCCTATTTAAAGACGTCCATAGAGAGAAAGTTCAACACCCTCCAAGTGAGTCTATTCTACTGTCTAACAACTCTCTCCATCAATATGTTTAGGTGGAATCTCGTTCTTGTCAGTTTTATCCATTGGTTTCTATCCTGACTTTTGGAGCAGCAGAATATAAGCTCACTGCAACTTCTCAATGAAATTCCTTCAAATATTTATAGTTGGCTATAATTTCACATCTCAGCCTTCTCTTATCCAAGCTAAATGAGAGAAACAGTAAATACACATTATACAGATAGTTGCTTCTATTAGATATATAATACTGTTAGCTATGAAAATGAAGTACAATGATATATTATTATTATTATTATTAACCTTTATTTATGAAGCGCTGTAAATTTACACAGCGCTGTACATGCAATCTTTTTAGTTAGACGGTTCCCTGCCCTCAGGCTTACAATCTAAAAAGACATGACACAGAAGGAGAAGGGAGTGGTGGAGGGAAAGGGTAAGAGGTCCAGCAGTTCCTCTCAACCTCCGAGGTCTGGACCAAGGCAGATGGACTGGAGGGAGGGCAAGGCTTCATAATGGATGGTTAATCATTATCCAGAGAAAATACATAATCACAAGTAGGATAATACATATACAGTACATAGGAATACAGGAAATGGATCGATAAACAGCCAACAACAGAACATCAGATAGTAAGCGACAATTATGCGATGCCTGGGAAAGCTTCTCTGAATAGGATGGTTTTCAGCTCCGTTTTGAAGCTGGTTAAAGAAGTGATGGCTCTTGCTTGTGGAGGAAGAAGGTTCCAGGAGTGAGGGGCAGCAAGTGAAAAGGGGCGAATCCGGGATGGGGCAGAGGAAATCCTGGGCTGGGACAGGAACCCTTGACTACCAGAACGGAGGGCCCTGGGGAAGGTGAGGAGAAAGAAGGTCAGATAAGTAAGGAGGGGCCAGTCCATGGAGGGCTTTGAATGTCGACAGCAGGAGCTTATACTGAATGCGGAAAGGGAGAGGGAGCCAGTGAAGGGATGCCAACACAGGAGAAATGTGGTCAGAGCGGTGGGTGGAAGTGATAATGCGTGCAGCTGAATGCTGGACAGAGATTAAAGGACGGAGGTGAGAATGAGGAAGCCCAGCCAGGAGGACATTACAGTAATCAAGTCGTGAGATCACTAGGGCATGGACCAGGATCTTGGCAGTAGAGGCGGAGAGATATGGTCGGATTTTGGCAATATTGTACAAAAAGAATCTACAAGCCTTGGCAGTGGTCTGGATCTGAGGGATACACGACAGAGAAGAGTCAAAGATAAAGCCAAGACTGCGGGCTTGCTGGACTGGTTGAATGGAAATGTTGTCCACAGAGACAGAAAAGGAGTGTTGAAGGTTGGGCTTAGGAGGAAAGACAAGAAGCTCCGTCTTGGACATGTTGAGCTTCAAACGCCGATGGCGCATCCACTGCGAGACAGCTGTAAGGCAAGATGAGACTTGCTGTTCAAGCCTTGGCGAAAAGTCAGGGGCAGAAAGATACAGCTGGGTGTCATCGGCATACAGATGGTAGGAAAAACCAAAAGAGCTGATGAGTTTTCCTAAGGACAGTGTGTAGAGAGAAAACAGAAGGGGACCCAGAACAGAGCCCTGGGGAACTCCAACAGATAAGGGAACAGGAGAAGAAGTCAGACCCCCTGCAACAACTGCAAAAGATCTGCCAGACAAGTAAGATCTAAACCAGTCGAGAACAGAGTCTGAGAACCCAAGGTCAGAGAGTATGTCAATTAGGAGACAGTGATCAACAGTGTCAAAGGCTGCAGACAGATCGAGAAGAATGAGAACAGAGTAAAGGCCATTAGCCTTGGCCTGTAAAAGGTCATTCGAGATCTTAGTGAGGGCTGTCTCTGTGGAATGCTTTGGGCGGAAACCAGACTGAAAGGGATCAAGGATGGAATTGGCTTCAAGAAACTCAAGACAGCGCGAATAGACAACCCGTTCCAAAACCTTAGAAAGAAAGGGGAGAAGAGAAATCGGACGATAGCTAGACAAAGAGGAGGGGTCAAGAGAAGGTTTTTTCAGAATTGGGGAAATGAGAGCATGTTTGAAGTCCGAGGGGAAGGAGCCTGTAGAGAGAGAGATTGAAGATATGGAGGAGCGAGGGCAGAAAGGAGGGAGCTATAGAGATTAGAAGACGAGTAGGAATAGGATCAAGAGGACAGGTAGCAGGTTTGGAAGAGTTCAGAAGTGTAGAGAGTTCATCCAAAGAGGCAGGAGGAAAGACAGAAAATTTGTTAGGCGAAGGTGATAGAAGATTAAGAGCAGAAGAAGAATCAGGAGGGACTATCTCAGAGCGAATAGTGGTAATCTTAGAGATGAAATAGTTAGCAAAGTCATTAGGAGAGAAAGATGAAGAGACAGGAGGAGAGGGAGGTTTAAGCAAAGTGTTGAAGGTGGAGAACAAACGCTGCGGGCACCTCTCATTGGAAGAGATCAATGATTTGTAATAATTCTGTTTTGCCATAGAGAGGGCACGTGAGAAGGAAGAAAGAACAAATTTGAAATGGATAAAATCAGCCCACTCTTTGGACTTTCTCCAAAGACGTTCGGCCGCTCTAGAGCAGGACCGGAGAAACTTAATGTTGGGGGTAAGCCAGGGCTGAGGCCTAGTCTTAGAGGAAGAAGTGCGTACAGAGACAGGGGCAAAATGGTCGAGAGTTGAGGAAAGAGTTGAGTTAAATAAAGACATAGCTGAATCAGCAGAATCCCCGAGATTTAGGGAAGAGAGAGATGAATCCAGGGTCAGACCAAGATGGTTAGAGTCAACAGATTGAAGATCACGAAAAAGACGTTGAATAGTATGGCGAGGAGGAGGAGTATAAGTGAGAGCAAAGGAGATTAAATGATGGTCAGATAGTGGAAAGTCAAGTGCCAGATAGTCAGAAATGGCGCAGTTTGCAGCAAGAACTAGGTCAAGACAGTGACCAAGAGAATGAGTTGAAGAGTTGGAGTGTGGTTGGAGGCCAAAAGAAGCTAGCAGAGAGTTAAAGCGAGATGTTGTAGGGTTATTGGAATCGTCAACATGGATATTAAAGTCACCTAGGATCAAAGTGGGGACTGAATCTGAAAGGAAGAATGTCAGCCATGATTCAAAGTCAGATAGGAACTGGGTGGCAGAACCAGGAGGGCGATAGATGACTGCAACCCGGAGCTGTAGAGGAGAAAAGAGTCTAATAGGATGAAACTCAAAGGAAGAGAAGTGATAGCTGGGGGGAAAAGATAGAACTTGAAACTGGCAGGAGTTAGATAGCAAGATACCAACCCCTCCTCCTCGACCCTCAGGACGGCTTGTGTGAGTGAAGGAGAGACCACCAAAAGAAAGGGCAGAGGAGGTTGCAGTATCATGGGCTGGGAGCCAGGTTTCGGTGAGAGCGAGGAGGTTAAAGGATTTAGAGAGAAAGAGGTCATGAATTGCTGTTGTTTTAGGTGATATAATCACCTTTTTCTTTATACATTGTCATATATATACAGTGG
>NC_056526.1:61994200-62009496 GCF_019175285.1 Sceloporus undulatus
GCCCTTGTTATATGCTGGAGTTTGGTTCCAAGATCCCCCGTGTATAAAAAAATCTGTGTATGCTCAAGTTCCATTAAATATAATGACATAGCAAAATGTCCCTCATAAAAAATGGAAAATCAAAGTTTGATATTTGAAATTTATACTTTTTTGAACATTTTCAAACCGTGGATGCTTGAATCCGTGTATAAAAAAATCCATATATAAGAAGGGCCGACTGTACATGTATTTATTTTTCATTCTAAGTAAAGGTTTTAAGGGTTCCCCAAACAGATTATACATCAACTTATGCAATGTATTTACAATCTAAAAAGACATGAAACTAAAAGGAAAGGGGGAGGGGAGAGGAGAGGAAAGGAAAGGAAAATAAGAACTTTGTCACTGATTTTGAAAGTTATAGGGCTATTAGAAAAAGCAGGTGTAGTGCAGTTTTATGACTAGGTAACTTCAAAGAAACAGTAGTGTTAGTCTGTATATAAAGAGATCCTGGAGCATCTTTGAGACTAAAGACTTTCTCACATAAAGCTAAAAAGGATGATGCCAGAGAAAATACTACTCTAATGAAGAAAACAATTATCATAGCAATCAAAAAGAGAGTGCTCTCCTTGCAATCTATCAATAAAGAAAATAATAGTAATATAGATTTATTTGTATCCTGCCCAATCACGGAGAATCCAGGTGGCTAACAACAGTAAAAAGATACAATACAAAAAATTACAATAAGATACAAATTAACCCCTTCCCAATTCCCTGACCAATACAAAACAAAAAACAAACAAACAATAAACAATATAAATAAGCTAGCAATCAAACAAAAAGCATAAACATTATGATCAAATAGCATTCATAAATAATCTCTTTCCTACAAAACTATACTCATTGATTCTTTGCTGAAAAACTAGTTCTAGTAAAACACTGGGACATATCCACATTAAACACAGTTGCCAGGTCTCAGGACACCAAATAATATCACAGGAAATTACTGTATTTCTCTTGATCTCCAAAAAAGTGGGGAGAGACAAATTTCTGTATGAGTTGTACTAGAAAAAGGAGAACATTTGATTTTTGTATTTGAGATTGTTTTTAAGCCTAAATGCCCATCTCTAGCTGGTGCCAGGGCTTTTAGCTTCAGCACAAATATTGCCAGGAGCAAATGAAGGTGACTGGGGAGATGTGGGTACATGCACTTGGAACCCAACATGCCATTAGTAACAATACCAGGAGTGGTAGGTCAAGGTTGCAACTCAGACTCACAACAGTTGCTCCCCCCTGCTGCACACACTATAGATTCTGCAAAGGCCAACTTATACTGGAAGATTTAAAGTGATCAGTTTTCATAATCCTGTAAAACAGGGGTATCCAAACTCTCCACAGACATATCAGGATTTCAGATCATCCAGTAATCATTAACTGTTCTTTCGGAAACCAGTACTTTTGCTATTTGTCTTTGTTTCAAAAAGGGGAACTGAGATCAAATAATTCAATAAGGGTTGTAGAGACAGTCTTATATAACTGCTAGGAAAGATGGGGAGAGGGATTTCCCATTGCTATACTTTGCCAAGTTACTATTTTTAAAGGAGGAGGGGGAGGGAATAAGAGGTGGAAGAGAAGGAGCAGGAAGATATACCTAGTAATAGATTTTTTTTGTTCCTTTTTTAAAATTTCCACAAATGCCTATTCATTCCTTATATTTGCTATTAGGAAGTGACAAACCTATTTGTTCTACTATCCACAGATATATTATCTTCATTGAGACCTCCTGACAACCACCATTTTATTTACCCATAAGATCATCTTCGTGCAAGTTATGGTCCATTACAAAATGAAACTTGTTAGTCTTTAAGGTGTCACACAAAATTCTCTTGTAGTTTCTACATGAGAGCCACCATGGTGTGATGGTTTGAGTTTTGAACTATGACTCTGAAGATCAGGATTCGATTCCTGCTCAGCCATGGGAACCCACTGAGTGGCTTGGGCGAGTCACATACTCTCAAGCTCCAGAAACCCCCATTGTAGGGTTGTCTTAGGTCACCATAAATTGGAAACTATTTGAAGACACACAACAACAACACAAATGTATTTTTAATCATTGCACAAATCCATTACAACTTATTCACCTGATGTTTTGTTGCAAAGACCTGGTGAATTTGTTAGTGGGTTTTCCTTATTTTTTAAAAAGAAAACCAAACCTCAAATGGAAACTGAAAAGGACTGATATGCAAACTATCAGGATGATGATATCAAGGTACTTCCAAGCACTTAGAAACCTATCATCCTGCTATGTATATTTCAAATTCTGTAAAAGGTATAAATGCAAAAATGTTCCTCTTCTACCAGAACTAACACTTCCAGAAATGTGTGAGAAGAGGCTTGTGTGCTAAACTCCTACGTGGCAGAATTTGGATTTTACTTGAATTGCTTTAGAATTGGAAGAATGAAGGACAGATGATTCTAATCCTTTTTATACCTATACTACAATATTAAAATACCAGTACTGTCTTTCCAAAAATGCTTTTTAATAAAAACAATTTAATTTTAAAACATTAATTTTCAGTTATTATTACTATTATTTATTATGCTTCTCTTACTTGAGTTTTCAACTAAGCTGAATTTCATGGAACAGATCCAGTCCACAGCTTCAGCATCAGATTCTTCCAGACTGTCCCAACCTAAACTGAATGCTAGCCCATTTTTATTTTTCTGACAGTACATGAATTAAAAACAAGGATAGCCCTATTACTAAGCAAAGTGAGTTAATCATTTTAGATAGATCCTGATGGGGTGGGGAAATGGGGAGACAGCAGTGGCATATATCACATCTGTTTATCCTGTGTTGTGCTGATATTCAGTTAAAGGGCAGAGCAACATATACCACAATGTGATATGTCCTGAGCCCACTAAACTAGATTGCTGCTTCTCAGGCATGGTGGAGGTGGCCATTCCATGAGACCCTATCTCTAATGTAATGTGTGGAGATGTTGTTGTATATTTTGCCTCAGGCAGCAAGAATTCTTAATAAATAATAATAAATCATTTATTTCTAGCCCTCCTTTCCATGAGATCAAGGCGGGTTATTCCAGATTGAAAGGAAGTTCTCTGCAAAAGATTAACTGTACTGTTACCTCCAAAAATTTCAGTAAAGACCATTTTATCTTCATAGCAACTCCCTTTAACACTGAGCATACATGTATGTATTTTATTTGCATCCGTAGAATGAATCTCTGAGTGGTGCACATTTTAAATTTTTAATGTATAATATAGGTCAAAACAACCCAATATATTAAACAGCAACACATAAAGTTGACAGGATAGGCTAAAATATTATATTACTCAGTGACCCTCAGGCTGAATGGATATCTGAATTCACATCTTCCTAGTCCACATACAAAACTGCAGCCACTTCACTGTATAGGTTGGTTTTGAACAATCACCCTACCACCAGCTGGTAATTCAGATGCTATGCACATTGCCATTTGCTAAATTGCTTTGGCCAAACATCAGTATAGCATGAATATCTCAAGCTGTCAGGATAGCCTTTGGGAACCATGAGAGCTCAAACAGAATCAAACTTCTCTAATCCTGTTCAAAAAAAGCATTTGAAAATGGTTTTAACAGAACAAAAAGGGACTTATGCATGTTATCAAAAATCAGAGTCATTCAGACTGCACAAGCGGGCCCAGATGCTAAAAACAAAAATAAAATTTCCATTTTCCTAATCATGTCAAAGCTAAACATATACAGTGAAATGAATGAGGATTGTGCAAGGAACATCATTTGAAGGATGACAGCAGGAAACACTGGAACTGTAAGCCAGGTTAAAGCTGCCATTTGGGCACAGGAACCAAACCTGGCATCTGCCTTCAATCTGTAGCTTCTAAAAATATTCTGAAATAATTCAGTGCTGTGGCTCTGCTGTTGAACACAAGTCAAAACTTTTCTGCCAGTATTTCCTTACAACAACAGACTTCGGAAGGGAGGCTAGACAAGTTAGGAGTGCTTCGAACAGTTACATTTTTAGATGTCTCCCTAAATTCTCCAGACACCATGGACAGCAGAAATGCTGATTGCCAGCTATTGCCCTCTGCCAAAAATGTGCTCTTCCTCCAAAGATTTCAAGGAAATCCAAATTCTGACACTTAGGAGTTTATCACACAAGCCTCTTCCCACCACAATCTTCTTACTACCTTCTCACCTTACTCACTTTCTCCCCTTACTAGTGTAAGGGAGCCAGATGCATACAGGTTTTGAAGCATTCCCCCCACACATCCTCACAATAATATGAATGGGGCTTCACACTCTTTTCCACACTCCTCCCTAACACCATCCACCTGCTCTTTACACTATCCAGTGTGCTATTCAGGAAGTTTTTGTTTTATTTTTAACACACTTACAGAGGTATGTTAATATGATTGTTTTAAAATAATAATGCTAATAAAATTAAGTTTTAAGGGGGGGGGGGGGTTAAGCCTGCCTGGGAATAGCAAGTGGGAGGGTGGACTGAAAGGGGGAGAGGAGAGGACACTGGCACCACATGACTGTCCAATCCCAGAGATGACACACAAAAGAAGTTATCACACCCAGGGACTAATGGGACAGCTGTGCATTTGGAAGCTTATTGGTGGGTTTTCCCATCAATGACAAGATGCACTGTAACCACATTTGGACAGCAAGACAGCGATGAGATGGAGATGGTGCCATGCAGTAAGTAAGCCAACAGTGCTATTTTCAAACTTTAAAAGTGTTTTAAAAGCCATGTATGTGCTGTCCTTAGTTATGTGCCATATCTTAAAGGCTCTTGGAGTTCATCAGAACATGGAGACTACCCTAACATCATCCTGGTATTATTCCTTTATATAATGCCTTTGGGCAAGGGAAGGAAAAGGAGTTAGTTGTCTGTGCATTTCCACATTGTGGAAATATTCATTTGCATCTCCTAGCGCTGGTAATAAAACAAAGCACAACTTACCAATGAACTGCATAAATTTCTGAGGCTTGGAATGCTTTTGAGAGAGGGGCAAATTGCATACAGAAACTCATATGCATTTGGAAAATGAGGAACAATATAAAATACACATTTTTTAAAAAAAAAAACCAATGCTCTCACACAATTAGTCAATGGAAAAATTGGTACAAGAATGGGTAATAATTAGAAAAATGGTAGGAAAAAATATGGGCATTCTAGGGAAAATGTACACAAATATGTACAAATGTATGTGTGTGGGTAAAAGCATTGCAACCCATTACAAAACTAGGGCAGAAGACAAACATCCATGGGATTCTGAGAAATGGAATGTGAATGAGACTGACAGGTTTTCACACCCCTAGTTTGAGTAGAAAAAGTTATGCCTGACACAGAACCAGGCTGAAAGATTATTGTTCTTTGCACTCTGTGGTGATCTGTGACTGTAGTAAAGGTGAACTGAAATCTTTGCACTGTTGGCAGATTTCTGCAGCTGTCACAGGTTCAAGGGCTAGGGCTTCCCCTTCCAATGAGGCCAGTCTACCTGACTGATTCATTTTATTCAAAGGAACAAAATACTTACACTGGAAATGTATTTGTCTTTCTAAGAATACTGTTGACTAGGTACAGAGCATACTAATCATGCTTTGATTCTATTTAAAATCTACACTGGCATGACATTTGGAATATTGATACTGTTTTAGAATTTCATAATTTTAGATTTGACTATATGTTAGCTGCTTTTATAGTACTGTTTTATTTGTATAATTTGTTTAATTCCTGTATAGTCTACATTTTATTATCCTAGATTGTACGTCTTTGGCAGGATTTTAGGTCTTGATTTGACTGTTCTGTAAAAGGCCATATAAAATTTATGGCCCTATACAAATAAATAGATAGATAATTTATTGTTATTATTATTATTATTATTAATTACTTATTTGATTGATTTCACTGTAAACTGGATACAACCTCTATGTGTCAATGTGGCATTATTGCATGTCTCCAAAATGGTAGTTTTTTAAAATGCATTTAAATTAATAAAATTTTGAATGTTTAAAAAAATCTTTTCCCACAAAAGTTCACATGCACCCTTTCTGTTCATCTCTAGATTGAATTCATCTGTCCATAATATCATATTATGTATCAGGATGTAAGCATTAGTGGGTCACACAGATGAAAACTTTTGAGATTGTTTTTATTGTCTTTCATCACTCCTAGAGGATCATTTAGTTTGATTTGGTAAAAGAGAATTCTTGAGATGCAAAATAACAGATGCTATTTTCTTGTTCTGTTTCATCTGCTTTCTCATTTCCGAGTTCCCATTACAGTGCGGATATGAGTCTGTTGTTTCATTAGTGCCCTCACTGATCTAATAAGATTGCCCAGCAGCCATACTAAAAGCTTGGGCAATATATTGGATTGAGCACCCAACTCCTGAGTATCCAATTTACTAGATCCCTCACATCTAGTCTTTTATATGCTGGCAAATTAGCTTATGTTTTGGGATATATTCTGAGGAAAGAAGTAATTAAATTGTGGGTCAAGGGAAGAAGACTGAATGCAAAAATCCTGGCAATAGACCATTTTTGCCACATTAATTGTATTAAGACTGCAATTTTATTCACACTTATTAGGAGTAAATGGCATTGAATCTTTTTGGTTTTTACACTTCTGAGTAAGCAGACATAGGATCAATGTCTAAGAAAGTTCAGATGAAGGCTAGGTCCATCTTTCACATCCTGAAATATATTTTAGTAGGAAGAGAGGAACAGAATTAAGTAAATGGCATATCAAAACTGCTGAATTCATATTTGTTCAAATTTAGGTTTTATTGCTTATAACCACAAGTCATCACAATGTAAGATCAAAGAGTTTTCAAATAACAAATAGCAAAGTTAAAATATAAACTAGAATTTCCACCTCCATTTCTAATTTGACTAAGCTGACCTGTAAGAATTAAAATATACAAAATAAACAGTAAGACTTCAGACTTTTGAAACTGCCTTATAATAACTAGGGCCCTCAACAGACCGGCAAGAAATGCCAGCATGAGGGCAGAGTGGTGGCGTGGTGACTGCCCACTGCCTGCCCCCACACCAGCATCATGCCGGCATCACCACATGGCGGGCAGCATGACATCACATCTTTGGTGCAGCATGTAAATGCACTGTGCCAAAGAGCCATGGAAGAGCTGTGGTGGTGGCAGCTATGGCACCCTTTCTGTGGTGCAAAAAGAAGCTGTTTTTGCAGCTTTTTTGTGCTGCAGACCTGCCAGGTTGGGCCATAGCGTGTGGTTGCCACATCCCCAACCCAGCGCTTCCAGGGGTGGCATAAAGCTGCCTCTTTGGGGCAGTCTGTCCAGCCCCTTAGACAGGCTTTTGCTAATGCCATTAAGAAATCTGCAACTCTTCAAGTACTACCAATTATTTTTAATAGATAGCAACTCCACCAGTTCTTTTCCTTCATCTGAAAAGGACAACTAAGTAAATTGTGAGGGAGATTTTCACCTTCATTCAGACTATGACAGTGTTATAAATGGCTAGGGAGCTCAGCTAATTCAAAATTGTGGAAGGCATTACCTGGAACCCAGCTAATGTTTGCTCCATTTTTAAATTAAACTTTTCAAATTTAGACAGTAGTCCTCTAGGCCTGGAAGGTGTTAAAGTAAATTATAAAATGGACAAATTTTAATTAAAGGCTTCATTTGCACTGCAGGAATAATCCAGGTCAACACCACTTTAACTGTCACGGCTCAATGCTATGGAATTCTGGGAACTGTAGTTTGTTGTGCACAAGAGATCTCTGACAGAAAGGCTAAATGTTTCACAAAACTACAATTCCACAGTATTCAGCCAGAGCAGTTAAAGTGGTGTCAAACTGGATTATTTCTGCAGTGCAGGTGTAACTGAACTGAGAGAAGCAAAGTTTTTTGTTGTTCCAGAAAACATAATTTTGCTAGGTGGTTTTCTGACACTATTTTCCATCTTAATCAGAAATTAAAAATAAGATGACAGATCTTCATGAGCCACAGCTCTGATTCCATTTCTAGCTGTAAGTAACATACTGGGGTATATCTTGGTGTTCCCAAGACGGTACTTAAAATTCTATTCTTGATGCTATCCAACTCTGCAGCAACTTGAAAGCCCCAAATCTCAGATAATTATTTTTATATATAAAAAGGGTTATAGATCTTCTCCATTGAATTAAAGACCAGTTAGTTTGATAGATAAAGTGACAAAAATATATAACTGGTATCTGTCAGATAAGCTACAGAACTCGGTCACAGAAAATAATATCTTTAATGAAGAGCAGACAGGTTTCAAGAGTGGATATTCTACGTTTGACACATGCTTTGTGCTAAATCATCTAAAATATAAATAATCAAGACATAGAATTTGAAAACTGATTGTGATACTATTGACTGAACTTTTGTGGCTGAAGTTATCTAATACTATCACTGATCATCACCTTTTGTTCCTTGTCACAGCACTTTGTAATGATATTTCCCTGAAGGTGAGATTGTCTGCACTGGGGTCTCTTACAAAATCTATTCCAATAGGCAGGAGGTAGAACAAGGTTGAGTATTGTCACCTTTTCTTTTTAATAATAATAATAATAATAATAATAATAATAATCTTTATTTCTACCCCGCCTTTCCACAGGTGTGATCAAGGCGGCTTACAAAAAATGAAGAACGATAAAATACAATTAAAACATCAGAATATAAAAATTTAAAACGACATTACAAGGGGATATAAACAGGAATCTATACAAATCACATTCATCAGGGGCTGAATAAGCGACACTATTTACAATAATCTGGGGTCAAGAAAACAGAAAAACAAGGGGCAGAAAGAAAGAACACTATTAACTAAAGTGAAAAAGCCAGCTGAAATAAGTATGTTTTTAATTGTTTCTTAAAAGAAACTAGTGATGCAGAGGAACGGAGCTCTATGGGAAGCTTATTCCACAATGAGGGGGCAACAACAGTAAAAGCCCTCTGTGAGGTCCTTGCCAGATGAGATTTGGGGACCTCTAACAGATTTGTCCCGGATGATCTGAGTGTGCGGGGCGGATTATATGGGGAGAGGCGGTCCTCCAAGTACCCTGGGCCCTAGCCATTTAGGGCTTTATAGGTCAAGACCAACACCTTGTATTGAGCTCGGAAGCGAACAGGCAGCCAGTGAAGATCTTTTAAAATAGGGGTTATGTGGTCCGTCCTGGAACTACCAGCAACCAATCTAGCTGCCATATTCTGCACCAATTGTAGCTTCCGGGTTTGGTACAAGGGTTGCCCCATGTAGAGCGCATTGCAGAAATCCAACCGAGAGGTTACCAAAGCATGTACAACAGTTTCAAGGTTCCCACGATCCAGGTAGGGGCGCAGCTGGCGTATCAGCCGAAGCTGATAACAAGCACTCCTGACCGTCGCATCCACCTGCGATGTCAGCTGGAGCGACGAATCAAGGAGTACTCCCAAGCTGCGCACCGAGTCCTTCAAGGGGAGCGTGACCCCGTTCAGGACCGGATGACAGATCTCACCACGCGGAGCTGGGGAACCTATCACCAGTACTTCCGTTTTCCCTGGATTCACACTGAGTTTGTTCTCCCTCATCCAGCCCATTACCGACGCCAAGCAGGCATCTAGAGGAGAGATGCCGTCCTTAGTTACTGCATCAGTCGGAGACACAGAGAAAATTATTTGGGTGTCATCAGCGTACTGATAACACCGTGCCCCGTGTCTCCAGATGATCTCTCCCAGCGGTTTCATGTAGATGTTAAAAAGCATAGGGGACAAAATCGCTCCCTGAGGGACACCAGATGTAAGGGCCCTCTTATCGGAGTGACAGTCCCCCAGCTCCACCATCTGGAATCTATCCGAGAGGTAGGACCGGAACCACTGCAAAGCAGTGCCCCCAATACCCAACTCCCCCAGGCGCTCCAGAAGGATACCATGGTTGATGGTATCGAAAGCCGCTGAGATGTCCAAGAGCACTAACAGGGACACGCTTAACTTTTCACTTTTTCAGTAATGATATTGTATAGCACATGAACAATGATAACTTCTCTCCCCCCCCCCTCAGTTTGTGAGAGGAAAGTCTGCCTGTATGCAGATGATACAGATGAGGCAGATGATTCTTCTCATATATGCAAACTGGATCTAGAAGACTTCTAGCTAATCTGGTTGTATATTGTACAGCCAACAAATTGTGAATCAGTTATGACAAGACCAAAATCGTAATCTTTTAGTCTTTCTTTTTTTAAATTCCTTTCAAATTTTTCTGTCTAAAGCAGGGGTAGGCAACCTTTTTGAGCTGGGGACCAGGTTGCTGTCCCTCAGACAACTGGGGGGCTGAACTCAAAATGGCGCCTGGAGCGGCGCGGAAGCTGTGGCGGGGCGACATTCAGTGGCAGGACCGGGCTGGGGCCGGTCCCAAGGCCTTGCCGGGCCGGATCCAGCCTGTGGAACGTAGGTTGCCGACCCCTGGTCTAAAGCATTCAAGGATGGCCTGATTCTCATTGTCACACTGTTAGCCAAGACTCAAAGTGCACATTAAAGATTTTCACACTTGCCTGCACCGCTGCTAAAAAATCCTCCAAACGTAGCTAAAAGGGAAAGGAAGCATCTGTGTATGAACACCAGGAGTGCTTCCTGAAACGTCATGGAAATATGGTCCCTCCTTTGCATCCCTGAATCATTCCTGGGAAGCGGAATTCCTCTGAATGCAAAGTTTGTGTTCATAGGACATCTGCTTCCCTTGCAGATTCTGGGCACGACAATTCAAAAAGGATGTTGAGAAACTGAAGCGTGTCCAAAGGAGGGTGACTAAAATGGTGAAGGGCCTGGAAACCATGCCCTATGATGAACAACTTAGGGAACTGGGGATGTTTAGCCTGGAGAAGAGAAGGTTAAGAGGTGATTTGACAGCCCTGTTTAAATACAGTCGGCCCTTCTTATACACGGATTTTTTATACACGGATTCAAGCATCCACTGTTTAAAAATGTTCAAAAAAAAGTATAAATTTCAAATATCAAACCTTGCTACAGGAAAAGAGATTCCACCTAAACATTAAGAGGAACTTCCTGACAGTAAGGGCTGTTCGACAGTGGAACACACTCCCTCGGAGTGTAGTGGAGTCTCCTTCCCTGGAGGTCTTTAAACAGAGGCTGGATGACCATCTGTTGGGGATGATTTGATTGAGAGTTACTGCATGGCAGGAGGTTGGACTGGATGGCCCTTATGGTCTCTTCCAACTCTATGATTCTATGATTTCCATTTTCATCTCAAAATGCATGTCATGATCCAGTCTACCAAAATGATTTAAGTCTAATCTTCACTGCAGAAATAATGCAGTTTGATGCCACTTTAATTGCCATGGCTCAATTTTGGGATTTGTACTTTAGTGAGATATTCAGCCTTCTGTCAGAGAGTACTGATGCCACAACAAACTACAAATTCCAGGATTTGATTGCACTGAGCAATGGCAGTTAAAGTGGTGCCAAACTACATTATTTATGCAAGTTCAAATTCTTCAAATTCAAGTTCACTAGGCTAGGAATCCACCCATCCTCACTCTAACCTTAACTTTGAAAATGATTTTTTATACTACAGTTTCCAGAATCATTAGATCCTGGGTGTTGAAGGCCAAAAAAAAAAGGGGGGGGGACTTTTCCAAACTGTGCCAGTAAGTGATAAGCTAAACCCAGTTTACTGATCAGCATCATTCCTAATGTTCTTTATTTTAATTAGACTGTTTTAATGAATGTGAAGGGGTACCTTCAAAATACTGTTGCTGATGACTGACTTTCATAAAACACCCTTGAGCTATTCTCAGTTTCTGACATTTCCTGGAGAGATCATATGCTATTTCTACTGAAGATTTTATCTGTTCCTATGGTCAGGTTCTTGCAGAACAAATAGCTTGAATTTTTGTGCAACTATTTTGTGAATGCTTATCTACATGCTATACATGTACTTAGTTCCAACAGTGCTTCACCCTCTCCAGTTTCATCCAGACAAATAGCAATCAGTACTCAGAATTAAAATCCAGTATATATGACTGTGGGAACTTTATCTTCTTATCTTCTCTTAGCACTGAGCATCATTGGGTTTTAGGGGCAGGCATCTACGTATACTCAATGGGAAGAAAAATCAGATGGCATAATAGTATGGATTACAATTGGTTATGGAATAGCTTTGTTAGAATCCCCTCCATAATTGGGTTACAGATTTCATCAATTAGCATGTTTATGTCTCATAAAGCAATAGTGCTCTGGATGCAGTGTTTTATCAATTATAGATAATGAATTAGCAGTCGTAACCAATATAGTTAATCTGAGTACAGTGCAAAAGGCTATGTATAAAAGAGTCAAAATGAACTTGTCTCCACAAGATGCAGGGTTTTTATTTTGCCATAGCTGGAAATCTGTGCATGTATATGTATTCAGAGCTCAGTGGAAAATTCCATAAATGTAGCGTGTCTTGAATACACTCAGTATCTGTGATGAATGCCACGCTTAAGGCAAATGATTAAGTAATTACCACTAACATCTGCTTGTTATTAATGAAATGTTTGATAAAATGGCACAACTGCAGGTATCTGTAAATCCTACAAATGATCTTTTTAATGTTACAGCTTTTGTATCACTATAACTAAAAATGATTTATATCAGACAATAAAAATACGTAGGACTTTTCCACAATAGCCATGCATGCTGTTTCAGATCTCCCCATCCCCAGAATGCACTGCAAACTGGAAAAGACAAATTTTAGAAATAAAATAGAAGCACTAAGTATTATTTTTGTATCTTTATGCACTGAACTTCCTAGACCACAGGAAAAGACAGTATATAGGAACAAAATAATGTATATGAAAGGAAAGAAACATCAATTGTACATTATCTTGGATGGTGCAGTTTTCCAATGTAAACACTGCTGGAGATGGAGTGGAATCAAGACATAAATAATGTTTGAAATTCAATTATCCATCTTTTTATTAAGGCTGCAGACCTGAGGTCTCTTACCGCTTTTTCTGCTTAGACCTGTATGGGACTTCACTATAAACCAGGAACATAGCTACTGGACTTGGTGGTTATAATCCACCCTATTGATATGCATGGGAATACTAGACAGTCAGCCAAGATGTTCCCCTAGTACAACTGGGCTTACTATGAACCTGTGTCTGACAAGTAACCCAGTCAACTTGCAGGCAGAGACATGTCAGAGATAGGCTCCCCAGAGGATGTTCCTCATTATCCTACCATAGTCATGATTATCCTCCTGGGAACCTTCCCATATTCCTCCTACTGTTAATGTTTTTCTCCAGATCATATTCCTATTTCTTCCAAAAACTTCCTGTGGTGACATGAAGAGCAATTACTTGGCCAAGCTCTCAATTTCAACCTGAAATCAGAAAGAAAGGGCCAGTACAGACAGGCCAAAATAAAGCTGCTTCGGGCCTCTTTGGAGGAATGGTATTTAAATGACACATGCATCATAAGAGGCCAGAAGCTGTGCCAAAGCTGCACTCCAGTCCTTAGGACTGGAGTGTGGCTTTGGTGTGGCTTCTGGCCTCTTAAGACATATGCATCATTTAAATAGCATTCCTCCAAAGAGACCCGAAACAGCTTTATTTTGGTGTGTCTGTACTGGCCCCACGTCTCCAACAAAGGCTGAATTGACAAGGATCAGTTTTGGCCTTTTTACCCATCTGGAAATTAGAAAGTGAAGCAAAACACTTGTGCAGGAGAGATTAGGGTGGCTACTATGTTGTTCTTCCAAGAAAGCTTTGTTCTGAGATGCTTTTGGAATGCCCTTCCTACGGAGATCTGCCTGCTTAAGGCCTGCCTCTACCAGCAAACATTTTTCCTTTCATTTATTACTTTTATACAGTTCTATTGCTGACTACAGAATATCTTAGCATTTAACATTTAATACTGAAACATCAGTTCAAAGTTCTTTAGTCATCCATCCCAGCTTCTAGAGACACCTTCCATTTTTCCAGTGTGTTCAACATCTTTATCAATTATTTGGGTAAAAGAATAGGGGGCATGCCTATCAAATTTTCAGATAACACCAAATTAGGGGAAATAGCTAATACCTCAGAGGACAGCATGAAAATTCAAAATGACCTAAATAGATTAGAAAGTTGGCCAAAGCTAACAAAATGAATTTCAATACAGAGAAATGTGAGGTACTGCACTTAGGGGGAAAAATGAAATATATATAGATACAGGATGGGGGACACCTGGCTTAACAAGACTTCATGTGAAAGGGATCTAGGAGTCCTACTAGACCACAAATTGAACATGAGTGAACAGTGTGATGTGGCAGCTAAAAAGACCAATATGATTCTAGGTTGCATCAATAGAAATATAGTGTCTAGAATACTGTGTCCAGTTCTGGGCACCACAGTTCAAAAAGGATTATGACAGGCTGGAGCATGTCCATAAGAGGGTGACCAAAATGGTGAAGGGTCTAGAAACCATGGCCTACGAAGAGAGATTTAGGGAGCTGGATATGTTTAGCCTGGAGAAAAGAAGGTTAAGAGATGATATGACTGCCTTCTTTACATATTTGAAGGGATGTCATATTGTTTTCTGCAGCTCCAGAGAATAGGACCCAGAACAATGGATGCAAGATACAGGAAAAGAGATTCCACCTAAATATTAGGAGGACCTTCCTGACAGTGAGAGCTGTTCAACAGTGGAACACACTCCCTTGGAGTGTGGTAGAGTCTCTTTCTTTGGAGGTTTTTAAACAGAGTCTGGATGGCCATCAGTCAAGGATGCTTTGATTACAAGTTCCTGCATGACAGGGGGTTGGACTGGATGACTATTTTGGTCTCTTCTGACTCTATGATTCTATGATTCTAAATAAACACTTTTATAAGAATCCTTTGATTCAATTTCTCTACTCTGGTTAAAATTAAAAATGTAATATAGGTCTAAGATGTCACAAAGCTCTTTGTTGGTGTTTCTATAAGAATAACACAATGAACCTTTCCTTCTCCCATAGTATAAGCAGTTAATCCAGGACATTTTTGATCAACCATTATTTCCTATTACATTGAAACTGAAAAACTACAGCTATCAGTATCAGAACAAACCATGATATCAAACTCATAATCTGAGGCCTGTTACAGATAGCCAAAATAAAGCTGCTTTGAGTCACAGTGGAGGTATGGTGTTTCAATGATGCATGCGTCCTAAGAGTCCAGAAGTCGCACCAAAGCCACGCTCCAGCCCTAAGGACTGGAGCGTGGCTTTGGTGTGGCTTTTGGACTCTTAGGACACATGCATCATTGAAACACCATATCTCCACTGTGACTC